>NC_056743.1:389827757-390062757 GCF_019279795.1 Protopterus annectens | reverse complement strand
GTGAAATACTGACAGTATGGTAAGATGTACATCAGGTATGGATGGATTTGTGTACATAAAGTGGTGGGCCACGTTTGCAGATGGATGTTTGCTGAAGACAGCTCACAGGTGTGTCAGAAGCCATCCTACCATAACATGTGCAAACAGTAAACCATGTTTCTGTTAATTGGAAGGTGAAGACATACAACCTACACAGCGGTCAGGGTGTCACTGACTGTAAATCACTTGACACCTGTAACACTTAAGTCCTCCCGTGTGCATATAGTAGCATAATTGCCGAAGGTAGCGTTGGTACACATTGTAATGCGGGCAATACTGCTGCATGTCTGTCAGACGTATCATAAGATAGCAGGTGTTTGATTCACAGTACTGCCATGTGTGTTTGCCTGTGTGACCATATAAGCCACGTATGGTGGGGAATACATCCCAATTGTTACACACCCCTGTACACTGTTGTAGAGATCTGTACATACTGCAGTGTAGAAAGCAAAACATAGGCAGTGGTGTGTGTATCACACACATGTTAGCTATCTGTACGTGCATGACATTTGTGGACTCTAGTGTGTGTGTGTGTGTGTGTGTGTGTGTGTGTGTGTATGTATGTATGGCTGTCTGGTGCATGGAGTGAGGATGTATGCTACCATAGAGAACAGATAGGGCCCCTAACCGCTCAAGGTGATGCAATCAACTACCCTGTTGATGCCATCGGTCTTAGGCATTACTGACTACCTGTACATGTTCATTCTCTGTCACATCATGTGTGTCCACAGTACTGTAATGGTGATTACCACATAGGCAGGGATCCTCACCTCAACACTATCAAGTGTGTGTTATAGTGTCGTTGACCCCGTGAGTGTGGGCGTGTTACTGTGTGTGTCTGTGTATGTCTGTGTGTGTTCTTATCCTGTAATGTGAAAGTGTATTACTGCTACACAGTGAGGCCTCATGCTATCAACTGGCCTCTACCCTTGACATCAGCTAGACCGCTGTGTAAACCCCCCGCACCATGTAACTTTACCTGTGATGTCACCCGGTATGGATGTCACATCTCTAGCCACTGTAGCCTATTACACAGCTCACATGCTCCTAGATCTGTAGATGTGTAGACATCTTTAGAATGTCAGCCTTTCTAACAGTGAGGTTGAGGCTATGTATAGCATGCTGGTATTGCCATACATGCCTGTGAGTACTCCACATTTACACATGGGAAACTGCAAACACTGGTACTTAATGGCACATGCAATTAGACCTTAAGGAGGGAAGCAGGGCATTACAAACATGCTGTTACTGTTGTTACCAAGACACATACTGTGAACATAAAGCAATGCATTCTAACTGCAAACACTGTTACGTAATGGCACATGCAATTAGACCTTAAGGAGGGAAGCAGGCCATCATTACCAACATGCTGTTACTGTTGTTACCAATACACATACTGTGAACATAAAACAATGCATTCTAAACCTGTACTACATGGTATGTCTGCTGTGTGTCAACAGTACACAACAATTGTAATATACACTTATCTCACTATTCTGTTCACCCTGTGCATCAGACCATATGAGCATGTCCCTGCACCGATGGTGTGGATGACAGGGATGCGACACAAGCATCATCATATGCACAGGGTGATATTGTTTGCCAGGGGCCTAGGCTGCACCAGTGGATGACATCATGTGTGTGGGTTAGGGCCTGTGATCTAATTGGACATGTGTGGTTGTTATGCATGTGGGTGTTGCTGTGCCCTACAGATATTTCTGGTGTGTGCGTGTATGTGTGCACACAGTTCTACCATGTGTCTGGCCTATACAGGGGTATTATTGACAGCTCCAGATTGTACAGACCAGGATTTACAGCTCACTGTGTCCAGCCAAGGCCACATGACCTGTGCCTGCTAGGGGTTGCAAGGGCACTACCAGGCAGAAGTACAGATTGGGTACTATCCGATGACACATGTCCACTGGAACCGTGTCCCCACTAGGACCATCCAGGGCCACGTCCACATGGCCTACTGTGTCCTGGTGTGGACAGCGCAGAACCAGCTGCACTGCTGCTGCTACTGGCACTATGGGAATGGGCATGTGAGGTAGCTCGTTCACGTAGACCTGCACCAGATGGTGTAGCTGGCCTATGTCCACGTGGCCTATGCCTCACTCCTACCAGATGTTCCAGCACAGACAGCTCATGCTCATGGATTGCCATGCTATGGTCAAGGATTCCAACCATGACACCCAATCGCCTGTCCAAAACGTCAGTAATCTGCTGTTGAGCGTTTGCCAATGCCTGGATGTTGTCGTTTAAAGAACGGATAGCAACCCTCTGAAGCCTCTGCCCTTCTCTGTTCTGCTGTTCAGTACATGCCTGTGCCACCATTACAGTCTGAAACATGCGTCTGGTGACACCAGCTGCTGCGCTCTGTCCTGCAGGTGCATGTCGGCCAGAGGTCCTCCTACGAGCAGCACTGGCCACATGTCTGTGTGGCACATCTGCAGTCATTTCCCTGACACCATGGCATGAAGACACACCTTCTGTAGCCACGACATGTTCCTGTTCCAAGCTAACACATGCTAACTGTCCTTCCTCTATGGCCTCTGGTGATGGGGTATGTGTTGGCATGAGAACTGTGTGTGGGAAAGAGGGGGATATAGGTGGGATGGCAACCAATGGCACAAATTCAGCCCTTGACAATCCTGCCTGTACCTCGAGCATATGTTCATCACTGCTAGAGTCTGTGGAGACACTAACATCAGATGAACCGCAGGAGGGTAACGCACCTACATCACCTGTGAAGGCAAACAAAGACTCTACATTACAATAGAGACACAGACGCAGACAGATACACACAGACACACACACAGACACACACAGACCATACATGTGATTTGACAGAAGTCATGCAGCATGCATGTGATACAGCAGACGGCATGCAGCTCAGACATTAATAGTGGTAGTTAGCATACATCCCTGGGTTGCACACAACAGCAAGCATGTGTCATAGCAGAAGCCATGCACTTCACGCAATCATGGTAGTAAGCATGCATCCCTGTGATGCACCATGTGGACCAGCACAGGTTAACAGTACACATGGCTGGTGTGAGGCATATGTCCTTGACATTAACATGTAGTATGACATGTAATCTGCTGACGTGTGCATTGATATGCATACATGTTTGACACAATGGTGTCCAGACACATATACAGCGGTGTAATGGTGTCACATTGCAGTGTTGTCTGTATGCCCGACAGATAGAATGCACTTTTAGCAGATGTGCATGACCATTGAAGGGTAGTATGAGGCGTCTATATTGCTATACAGTGTGAAGTACAGACACAGTGCCATTGCATGGAATCATGAGGCGTCTCTATTGCTATACAGTGTGGAATACACACACAGTGCATAGCCATGACTGCGTGCATACACAATACATAAATACTGTGGATTGTGACCCACGTCACTGAGGTGTATACACACTAAACCATGCTGTGTCATGTGTGACAGGTCACCAGAAGACATACGGATGACACCCCTGCACAACTGCTAACATTTCTTAGCTGCCTGGCAACCATGTCCATACATGGCAGTCTTGTCAATACACCATGTCCCACATGACATTTTTGTACCACACTCATGACGTGCACAGCTGACAGTGATGTCCAACAGCAGCAAGGGAAATGTACGGTATCTGTGGCCTGATGTGGTGTCTGTGTATGTATGTGAAGCTGTACAGGTGACTACTGTCATGCTGTGACACAGTCATGATGTTCAACACATCTTATGTGGTTGAATTACGTGACACCTCCACAAGCTGTGCACAGGCTGTTAGGATGTCCAGTGTTCCACATCTACTATATAACCATTCAAAAAAGACTATAGTTGGACCATGTGTAGACAATGTGCAACAGGGTGTACACACATACACATCACATCTACTGTGTGTTTCTACATGTCCCTGGCCATCCTCCATGACCATGTGTGAACATGTGTTGGCCAAATGTTTGTGATGGCTGTCTATCTCACATGTCTGTGTTGTCCCATATGACATGCACCTATAGATGTCAGATACTCCACTGTCCACATGGTTATGCAAACAAAGGGTTGTATGTCTGGTATGTGGGGTATGTTTTATGGGATAGTGAGACAATGTTGCAGCCGGACCACTACATGACTGGGACATGTCAGATGGCACATCACAATGTCTGCACTCATTGCAGGGGCACATTCCGCAATGGTGAATCCTGTGGGCTGCCCATATACCAGGTCACTGTGTAGTACTGTTTGTGTACCCCACATGTGTTGTTCTGATGTATAGTACATATTCCTACATTGAACAACACCTCACTGTTGTACGCACAGCTGTACACACATCTAGCAATGACAGTTACTGTGGTTTCATGTCGGTGTTTCATTTAGTTTGTATATATTGCACATGGGTAACCACTGTGATTGATGAAAGATGCGACCTGTATATCATGACTGGACCATACATTATGTGTACATGTGTTAACTGGCCACATGGTGAATAGATCTGTGCATTCACATGCCTGATACTGATAACTGTCTCTCCTGCAATGGCCTGCTGTCTCTGCGGCATGCCAGAGGTACCTGTATAGGGGTGACGCAGCAGTTTGATCATTATCCATGACTGTATGACAGCTACAGGGTGCACTGTGCATGTTAACACATTCGCCAGTACAATAGCATATACTATGGAGTATGCACATGTGTGCATACACAGTGTAGCATACTATAGTATGCGGCATGTGTGTAAACATACCTTGCATATGATGTTACATTACATATTGTACAGTGACGCATGCAACTAAATGGGATATAATAGTTAAATGTGCAGTAGTGATTTACCAGGCAACTCCACGATGGCAACTAGAGTTTGTGGACGCTGTTCTGATGGGGTCCCCAGGCTGGCCAGTAGCTCCTCGGTAGGTGTGAGTGGGGGCTGGGTTGGTGGCCCACCACCTGTTCTACCTTGTTCTCTGGTGATTGCATTGGCATGCTGTTTTGCATGTTGGATCAGGTCCGTACAGTGTCTGCGCACCTGCTGGTAGGTGCGGTTATGGCCACCCACATCATTAACCCTCCTGCGAAGTTCCTGCCACAGGTCATCACACTGCTGGGCATGCTGTGGCACATGGCTGAACAATACCTCATAGTTATCCTGGAGGAATGGTGTGAGGGCATCATCCTCCAAGCGGCTATATGCTGGCAGTCGTGATCGAGGCATTATCTGGAAGACATAATGATGGAGACACGTCACAGCATCTCAGAGATGCACAGAGATACAGCTGCACATACATGTGTATTACATTTAGTACATATGAACAGTTGTCTTTGCAAATCGTCATGACACTGACATGACTGGCATGTTTGTGTCACACACATGTAACACCCGATGGGGATTAGATATTATTACCATATATGTGTGTCACCTCATTACATTGCTCATACTCCATGTGAATGCTGTCTTGATGTGGGCATGTCTGTTTGCGTGTACTGGTGTTCTTATCTATTAGCACATGCCTGGATGTGTCCACATTAATGCTGTTGACCTTGATGCTGTGTATATGTCACATATCATCACATACACTGCCTTAACGGACATGAGCAGTGACAATGCAGACATGCACATGCAAACCTTTACATGCATGTGTTTTGCCATATACATCTACGCGGCACTGTACAGCAGTTCAACATCCTGCCACGTATTGCCTGTGTTGCTCATGTGATACACATGGGACAATGGCTAGTGTGATGGTATTTGTAGGGATGGTTATCAACTATAGCATGTATGGCCAAGGTCATGTAGTGTGTATGCCCTGGGCCATGTATGGGCATAGGATGTAAGGTTTTCTAGCTGTATCCAATAGCCATGTTCCCGCCGACAGGTGAATCAGTGCCACATTACTGATCCAGACAGTTAATGATACATCTACCATGCGGTCATCACACCTTGTATGACAGAGATGACATGTGCAGCTTTGCTGGACAGGGTTGTATGGTATGGCAGGGGTATGTAACATGTATGGCACAGGGATCTGTCCAGCATGTGGTGATCCTTGTACTAGGAAAGTAGCTGGCTGTCCATGATGTATGTCTTTCAGATCAGGATATGTATGTGTAGCATGTCCAACATCACAGGGTTGCACATGTCTTTATGCAGGGTAGGCAGCATGCTGCATAGTGGAGATGAGGATTGTGAAGGCTGGTGTCGCCCATCCAAGCATGGCCAATACCCCTTAAAGGTGATATGTGATCCGATATTGGTCACTTGAGTGCTGAGTATGGCTGTCCAATGATCTCCATGCTCATGGATGGCACCCTTTCATGACTTGGGTTGCCTCTTATGACTACCTAATATGCCTGGTGACGTCACTAGCTCAGGGAGGTAAACTGCACAGCACCATCCCTTATACACAGTGTCCATAATGTTGACCACTGCCTAGGTGGTAGTTAATGGGTACAGGGTTATTAACCTAGCAGTGACAATGCAATAAGTGGCTGTCAGATTGTGCACATATGTCACGCACCTCACCCAAAAAACCCATTCTGTATGTTGTCCACAACACTGAGTCAGCTATTGCTCCTAGGTCATGGCCATTCACATACTTACATACGAAGATGCCTCCCATTTGTCTGTGTGGTATGGGCTACAATGAGGGGGGGAGTACAAAACATTAACCCTGTTTTACTGTAGCTGCCACTGGTGTGATATGCACATGTCACTCAGACACCTTTTGTAGTGTTGCTTCTGTCAACAGGCCACTGGTATAACACTCCTGTGACATACGAATGCACATCTAGTATACTGAGTGTAGGTGGAACACAGTATGGGTGATGATGTCCTATGACCTGTCACAGGTATGCTATGCAGTGTGAATTCATCCGTACTGTCATCTACATCTGTACTGCTAACAACATCTACATTGATTAAGGTTCATGGACTTTCAGACCATACTCAGCAGGGTAATAGTGCAGTGCCTCCTATTATGAGTGGTGTCTCCACTTTGTGGGTTGTGATAACTGTTGGTGTGCTCCATTCAGTGTTTTCACAGACTGACATGAACCTATGTTTTACATGGAAGTGTATGTGTAGAGCAAACTGTTTTGCCATATGTGTATTATACGACCAGGGATGTGGACAGGTCACATGCAGCCTGAGTGCACCTTGTACCATCATAGCTATGGTTACAGGGGCTCTGTAGTGTTCATGTATATGTGATTGTGTACCTGTTGGGGGGGGGGCAGTGAGTTTATGTTATCCAGCATCCTATCTGTATTGCTTATTCATGCTCAGCACTTGTTCAGAACATGTAAGCACTTCATGAGCTACTAATTACTATAGCACTCAATACTACTCCTTTCCTATAGGTAAACACTATTTGTCCTTACATTTCCAGCTTGCTTACAGTACAACAGCTGTTGTATACACTTACCTCACATATCTTGTGAGAAATGGTTGAATATACAGGCATGTCCAAGTGTCATTTACCAGTGTTATTGCCTGTCTATATGATGAATATGGGCAACATGAGGCAATATAGCAATTGTCTCATGTACACAGTCAATGCTCACCTCCTAACATATGACACTACAGCCTGTGGAAGATGCACATATGTAGCCATGCTGGAGGTAATGCTCTCTCCAACCCAGACTGAACCTGACAATCATGTGGGGATGTTAAATGTTTGCACCACACCCCACTCATCACATAGTCTCACTAGATCACCACCACCACAGGCCACACATAGTAAGACTACAACATTTGTGGAACCTCTCCATACTACTCTGTGTAGGCAACAGAGGCAGCCCCCATCACCAAACACAACACCAATTACTTATAGCCCACAGACTCATGTGTGACCATCAATGACAGCCAATAGGGAGTTATACCCAACACACTAGTCATAGGCGACTTTGTAGGTGGTCACACTGATTTCCCACTCAGCAGGCTATACAAGACGATAGTCACTTTCATTTGGCTGTCAGGTAACAGGATCCACAACATCACCTATGCACTCAGGTCACTCCTCAACAGGTACAATATGACTGTCATTCTCCATGTTAGTGTGAATGCCCTGAGATGTAACTTCCTTGACTACATGTACAGGGACATGCAATAGCTCTCCGATCTTGTAGCCCAGGCAGGTATCGCCCAAGCCCTGAGAAGCATTCTGCATTTGTCCAGACTGATACCACAGTACAACGGCTGAATTATTCACTTCAACAGTTGCCTATGCTTCTGGTGTCATTCCAAGGGTATCCAGTATCTGTCTGCTTTGAATGACATGGTCGACAGAACATGATGCTTTGGCACAGATGAGGGAATACGGATAACATCTAAGGCTCTTGCTGCTCCTATACTGCCTGTTTTAGACACATTTCAAATAACATATTCACCACCAGAACAGGAACAGGCAAGCAAAACCTGAAGGTAATGTTACTCAATGTTTGACAGCTTCATCTCAAACGCACTCAGCCGAGGCACTCCTTTTAATGAACCACTTCGATATCTCTGCAGTGACTGGGTCCTGCTTCTAGGCTCCAGAGAGCACCCCTGCACTGACAGGCTATTATGCAGACCACACCTTTCAGTCATGTAACCAGGACCGGAACACCCATGGCAGAGGTGTGTCCATATTTCACAAGGATGTACACACCTCCAGGCTGGTTGCTTAGCACAGTGCATCAGAGGTAATCCAAGTGCAACTAACTGTGGCCAGAACTGCTATACAAATTGTAGCTTGTTACAGATTCCACACCATACCCCACAGTTAATGGCCCTCATTTCTTGGTGTACTGGAAAGTAGGGTTCAAACAGGAACTACTGATGTGAGACTGACACTACCCCACACTTAATTGGGATACCTACTCATGTACCGACACATTAGGCCAACACTTTCTGGGATTCATAACCTCCAATCGGCTGGATCAACCTATACACATCACCACCAAGGCCAACAATATCCTAGATCTGGACATTACCAACATGTGTGACTGGTGTTCCATACCTGGGGTTATCCCCTCATTGGTCAATACCGAACATATGCTAATCACCCTTGTTATCCACATCCCGACACCACACCCTTCACGGAAAACACAGTACAATATTTCTACAAAGCCAACTTCGGGCTTCTTATCTCATTAAACCTGACTACCATCTCATGGCGCCTTTGTGCTTACATCCGAGGGTGCTGTGAGACGGTAGGAATTGCATGTAGTTACACCCGAGTGCCTTCTAGCAGCGCAGCTAATTTTGCAGTCATATTGTACCTCCACTGCTGAAAATAAAGTTGACAAAGTAACTGAACTTTGTCAGTTACCTTGTCATCTTATTTTTTAGTGTGGAGTTACATGGTGTTCATATTTGGCTTTCCCGAGAAAAATGGCTTACAACGGAGTCTGTACTTCTCCACAGCATTCTGATTTCATATGCTGTTAGTCAAGTGAGTAGTGGCCATGCAATACTACTTTGTTTTGACTAAATAAGGGACCCAACAGTAGATATTCCCTTTCATTTCATCTTCTTGCAGAATTTACTGTTGGATCCCCTCTATTTATCCTGGACATGGGTTCTTCAAAAAAACATCGGCACCTGAATCTTTTCATCTCCGATTCTACTGAATTGCAGGGAGATAGTTGAAATTGTGTTATCGATCACCAGAGGTAGGTGTGTTAGCTGATTTTGTAGCTGTGTCTTTTGCGACTGTGCTGGGTGATTCCAGAAACCTAAGAGTAATTGAAAACACACCAGTAGATTGCGTGCCTGATTCCAGTTCCTAAAAATGTAGTTGTGAGCTGTACAACTCTGTTTTCTTCAACAAGCGCTGTTCGGAATGCTTTCCATTTGAGCTGCTTTTAAAGATCATATTTTTAACAGTTTCTGACATTTATATAGAACCAGCGCATGAATAGGTAAACAGAAATGATCATTCTGTCTTCGACTTGCTGTGGGTGTATAATGAGATGGAACACTCTCCAGAATATGCGTATTTAATTATTAGGTAGTAGCTGACAGATTAAATGTTTAAACTCTTTACAGCCTACATATTCTGCATACCAGATGAGGTCCTGATTCCCCTTTCAAAAGTTTAAAATAGAAAGTATCCAAGCAGCAGAATGTATTTTATAAAAAATCACTAGCATTTTTCTACAGTAATAGTGTGTGTATGCGCGTGCTGGTGCACGTGTATCTGTGTTTATGCACACATCCAACCTTTTAACTTTGCAAAGTACCTCGTGAGGTAACATTTCTTTCCAAAGCTAAAGCAATGATTTGGCGACAGCCTAAGCCACTTGAAGGGAAGTTCATTTCCTGGATAGTCATTTAGACCCTGCTGGTCTCTAAGCTAGCAATCTACCCCACTTCATAAAGTAACGATTGCGCCCCATAATCCCTTGCGCATTCGGTAACGGTAAAGGTAACTGTTAACCAGCGATCTGCAGAAAGAAATTCAGAGCCACTGGTGAAATGGACATACTGACAACAACAAAAAAGTAAGTGCAACATTTTTAAAGTGAACCATAATAAATTAATTTGTGAACACTACAGAAAGAGGGGGAACCAGAAAAATATTATGGAGTTGGAAAAAAAGTGTTATATTAAAATGTACATATGGTGCAGATGTGAGGGTCATTTTGGGGTTGTAGTAAAACAACTTCAGAGAGTGAAATTAGGAAAATAATGGTATAAATGAAAAGTGTTTGTGGAGTACAATGTGAACAAGAAATACATCAGAGAAGTGATGGGAGGAAGAGTGGGAAGTAAATGTTAATAAAAGAGCATTTATAGACAGAGCAAATAATATGAAGAGGAATGATTTGGAGCTCTTACTCAAGCTACAGAAGAGGAAACTGAAGCAGAGCTGGAAGACATAAAACTGGGAACTACGGGTTAAGGGGTAAATGGGAAGAATATGGAAAAATACAAAAGCTTTAACCAGAAACCTGTATTTGAAAAATGAAATTTTTGTCACTCAATGCTAACAGAGTTCTGGAATGGGTAAGAAATAAACAAGTGTTAAAGACATCAACAAATTACAGGAGTAACATTTTGTAAGAAACTTGAATGTATCTGGTCCCCTTGAGGAGTGGTTACTAACAGTTATTTCTGTCAAAGTGAAGTCAAGATTGAAACTGCTTATGGGAATAATTGGAGGACTGCAGCCTATAACGGGCAAACTATGCTAATATATATACACCAAAGGTATTACTGAAAATTAAGCCTTTGTGTGATGCAAGTAATGGGTGTTGAAGGCAGCAGATTTCAACAGCAATTTATGGCGGTGGAGTTGCTCTCCTTTATTCATCTTCCCTGCTAGTTACCCCCTACAACAAACCTACTCCTAAGTTCAACAATGCTGAAATACTCCTCAGCCTCCTACAGATTAATAAGCACAAATACATTTGTCTAGCATCTCTCTACATTCCCCCAGGTGACAACATTTCCACACTTGAAAACATCCTTTCCTGGCTCTCAAACAATATCAGTAATGAAACCATAATCTTAGGAGATGTAAACATCGACTGGACCTCCATCCAGTCTTCAACTAACCCTCTTAATATCAACCTATATAATTTCTCTCAACTAATCAATACTATAACACACCCATCAAAAACCCTCCTTTGGCACCATCCTTGACTGGATTCTAGTCTCACATCCCCACTATTTCTCAGACAGTGGTACTCTTCCTGACCCCTTGGTGATCACTTGCCTACTTTCACCCGACTCCCTGTACCTCTCATCGTACCCACAACTTCATCACTACCCAATGACAAAACTTTAACCCATCAACCTTCATATATTCTCTGAAAGCAATCAACTGGAATAACCTAAAGACACTACCCTAGAAGATGCAGTTACTCATTTTAACTCTACCTTCTTAGAAATACTCAATTCTCAAGCCCCTCTAAGAACAAAAAGAATAAAAACGAATTCAGCCCCCTGGCTAACCAAGACCACCCTATCAAGTATGCCTTAGAAACAAAGCTTGGGGACTCTATCTTAGAAATAAAACCCCAGAACAACATAATGCATACAAAACCCTCCGTAACAAAGTAAAAAAGCTGATAATCTCTGATAGACAGAAATATTTGTCACACTCCAAAACAACAACAAAACCAACCCTCAAAGATTCTGGAAGGGATCTCTACCCTCCTTAACCCCAGTAAGCCACACACCCCAAACCCAGACCCAAGTAGCCCAGACTTAGATCTAGCTACACAGTTCAACTCCTTTTTCATTGACTCTATCAGCAAACTCACATCCTCTTTCACATGCCCCACCTCTACACCTAAATCATCCCTACCCTCTCCCACAAATAACCCTCCCTTATTTCCTCTGTCTCCTCATTCTCTTCATCTCACTGTCCATCTTCCACCTCATCCACTATTCAAAACCCTCTTCACCCATATCTTCCTCAAATCCTCTCTCCCACTCTTCTCCATTCTCATTTAAACCTATACCCACTTCCACCATAAAAACTTCTTCAGAAACTGAAGCCATGCACCAACGCTCGGATAATATCCCTCTTACTTCCTAAGTATAGCCAGAAGCAATTGCCTATCCCATTAGCATTCTAATTAACCGCTCCATCCATGAATGCATGGTGCCCCAATTGTGGAAGCAAGCTTTCATCATCCCCCTCCATAAAGGAGGTAACAATTGTAACATCAACAACTTCCGCCCTATTGCTATCTTGTCCCCTATATCTAAAATTCTAGAAAAGTGCATCCAGCTTCAACTCCTTCCACATCTGTTAGAAAATAACCTCTTAACCCCTACACAACATGGATTCAGGCCTCATCATAGTACCATGACAGCCCTCCTGTCCTTTCTTGAGACTGTAAACAGAGCTCGCGATCACAGCCACATTGTCTCTACCCTATTACTTGACCTCTCCAAGGCCTTCAACACTATCTCACATAGCCTACTCTTATCCAAACTGTCACAACTTAACCTTTCTCCCTCCTCCATAGATTGGTTTTCCAGCTATTTATCTAACAGACACCAAGCTGTAATTTGGAAGAATGCCACTTCCTCATTCCTTAGTACCCCCACTGGAGTTCCCCAAGGATCTATTCTTGGTCCCCTCCTCTTTAATATATTCATCAATGATTTCCACAAATCTATTCCATTTGCTAATATCATCCAATACGCAGATGATTCTACCATTATCTGCTCTGCCACCTCTTCCTCTTCACTCCAAAAACTCACACAAGAAGCTTTCTCAATTACTGAAGATTGGATGAAAACAAATCACTTAGCACTCAATGCCTCCAAAACAAAACTAATGGTATTTAGTCCCTCCAAATCTACTTCCTTCGACATTAACTCATTCTCTATTACCAGCCAAGACAACTCACCCTTGGAACTGGTATTTGAAGCTAAGCTACTAGGTGTTCTAATCGACAACCGGCTTAATTTCAACTCTCATCTTCAACTTAATATTAAAAAAACTCATCAAAAACTAGGTATGCTTTACCGTCAGAATCAGTATCTTACTAGCTCCTCCAAAATCACTCTTGCTTCCTCCTTTCTTATCCCCTCTCTTCTCTATGGGGCTCCATTATTGTCTAACATTCAGATATCACTAAAAAACCAACTCTCCTCCTGCTATAACAAAATTGCCAAATTCGCAAATAGCCATAGATCCTCCACCCACCACTGTCTCTCTCTCTCCGAAAACTAAATTGGCTCGAACTATCTAATCATCTCATCTATATACAGCTGACCTTAGCTCATAAGCTCATTCTCAACCCCTCTCTTTGTCCCTCCCTATCTTCTGCCTTTAAAATGCACCTACCAAACAGAGTCTTAAGGTCCAACAATCAAAACCTACTGGAAATTCATAAACCATCTTATCCCCCAGGTAAACACTTACTATCCTGTAACCTTTCCCGTCTCTGGAACTCACTCCCACCATCCATTCGTACCACCTCTAACCAATACATGTTCAAAAAACAGCTTCACTCACATCTAATTTCCCAATGGGATTGCTCTTGCTCCCACCCTCATAAATACATCACATCCTTCCACCAATATGCTTACGGGACCAACTTTTATCTAACAAAGCTTGTGTTCCCTCTGTTTCCACCCTTTAAGGTACCTTACGTTCCTGCTGCAAAACTCCTTTACTTCACATTAATCCTCTTTGTTTGTATTGTTCTGAATGTTTATGAACTGTGAATTTAAATGTTTTATCTACCACTTTTCTATAAATATTAGCAATCTTGTATGAACCTAATTCTGTGTGTGTTGGAGCTTTTCTCCCTATGACTATTATCTACCATTTTGTATACATTTTTAGCAATCTTTGTATGTACCCAATTTTCTGTACTAGAGCTTTTCTCCCCAGGACTCCATTGAAAACGGGTTCTTTTTGGCCCAATGGACTATCCTGGTAAATCAACTGCAAATAAATAAATAAAAATAAATAAATTTATGTGACTTGAACAGAAGGCAAAGAGGGAAAATGTAAGAGGTGGGTGTTAGGTTACAAAAACAAATACTAGAATTGGGGCACACAAGGAGATTGTTTGTGTTGTACACTTTTATTTCTGGCCACTGGTGTTGTAATCATGCACAACAAAGAAAGGAAGGCATGGGTCTTCCAGATCACACAACATTATGAGTAGAAGTGTAGATGAAGAACATAGGAAAAGGCATCTGTAAAAATTATTGCGCTAAGCTAGATGCAGAAACTAAGAAGAAGGTTACTTTTTGTGAGCACAAGACAGCTGAATGAAAGATGGGCATAGCAGTGGATTGATCTAAAATGAAAGAGAAAAAGTAAAGCTGAAGGACAAGAACTGAATAAAGACAGAATGTGGAAATTATGAAAGATGGCTGATTGGGTATTAATGTGGCTTACAAAATGGAGCAAGGTAGGACAAGGTAGATGAAGCGGAGAAAAATCTTTTTCATGCAAACAAAATGGAAATGGAATAGTGGTTTACTAGTTAGGTGTTCAGAAAATGTAGTGGTGACATTATTTATAGTTTCACATGAAAATGGAAATACAGATGTATGATAAAGCTCTTAAATGATGATGTGATAGAGGTAAAATCAGTACAAGAAAAAAGAGACAGCATATCTGTCATAAATGAGATCTGAATCAAGATGACTTAAAATTTTGAAGAAAGGAAGGGTACATGTCCTAGGTCCATTTTTATAATTTTACTGATGACTGCACATACCTTTCAACTGTCCAAACCAAAGATATTGGGGGGCAAGGGGTTCCAAATCGCACCATATGTCTTGGAACATTGCTAGAATAAGTACCTTTGAATGAGCATGCTTTTCTTTTTTTCCAAAAACATTATTATTTTGTTTTCATTATAAACATATGCAAATGTACATACAACAAATACAATAAAACAATAACAAGTTAAACAGTTTAACATAATTAGAGATTTTAATAAGTTCACTGCAAAATTCACTCAAAAATGCTATTCTCAGTATTAGACAAAATGCTATTCTACTTCCATGGATTTGATTGCATCTACATTCTGATGTATTATGCAGCTCCCTGTTTTGTCATTATACAGAATGTAGGTCACACCATGTATGCAGCAAGAGAAATTATATTTTGGCTGATGATTTTTTAAATTATTTGCTTAGGACTTAGCATAAATCAATTCTGAACATTTGTTTTACCCATGATTGTGTGAAGACTTCTATTAGCCCACTACCAGGAAACTGGGCAGAGTGCCATCACTGGTTTTCTTAGCTGTATATAAGAAGGCTGTAGTTAATTCCTCCGAAGACAGTATTCTCATAAGGTATTTGTCCACAGTGTCTTGTCTTTTCATAAATTTTGGAGGGACGTCCAGTTCTTTGCAACATCACTGTTGTCCCATATTTTCTCCACTGTTTGATGGTCTTCACTGTGTTCCATGGTATATCAAATGCTTAGTAAGATATAAATGCTGTACCAGTTTGATTGAATTACTCTGGTCTTTCTCCAAACAGATGGTAATGACTCTGTCTTGTATTACACCTGTACCCGGAATATAATGAACGGCCACTCAACAGATAATGTGATGCAATTTCCCACCTGCACATTAAGTGTTTGTTTCTGAAATTTTCCTGTTGGTGCTTGTACATACAAGGAAATGTTACTGAACGGTTGTTTCGGGGAAATCTTTCATTCTGGTGCCTGTGCTTACATTATATTGAAGGGCTCGCTTGGGTGAATGCTTCATTTTGGTGGTTGTACATACTATAAATGTTACACATGTTTCATTTGGGTAAGCGTTTAATTTTGGTGATTGTGCATAGCTCAACAGTCTACTGAAGGGGTTGCTTGAGTGAAGTAATGATGCTGGTGGTTGCACGTACCAGGAAATGTTAGTGAAGAGCTGTTTGGGGGAAGCATTTCATTTAGGTGCATGTATACCTGGACATAGTAATGAGGATGTTGCTTGGGGAAATAATTCATTGTGTATCAGGGAAGTGCTTGTGCATACATGGTCTGATTGCTGAAGTGACCGCTGGTCAGAATATTTTATTGTGCCATTTTGGTGCTTGTGCATACACAACGCAAACAAGTGAATTGGTCACTGGGGAAACATAGAAATTAATTCTAAAAATTACATATGGGTACATTACTTAGAATACAGCACATAAATGTAATTATAGTGTAATATGCCAGCATATAAGACATCAGATACACCATTGACTAATTAATAGTATAATGTAAAATAAGCAGAAAATAAATCACTTCTGCTTGTTTTATTCTATTTGTGATTAGTAGTTGCATGAGTGAGATAATGGTTATCATTTGTTGACTACTGCCAGCATGGAGCTACCATATTTTTTGTGCATTTTTCCTGGCTTTGTCAGTCATGTGGAATTTAGGTGGGAGGAAGGGCTCAGTAATATGAAAGTGTTATACTACTTTAATGAATTACACAGGTGTTCTCCTTATTAATAATGAGTCTGTGTTACACAACAGCTGCACACAGTAATATAATGAATGCCTAGTCAATAGGTTATGTGCAGCAATTATCAACTTTGTCTGAGCATGCATAACTTTGCAGTACTGAAAGGAAGGTCATTATCATGTTAGCAATAAGTGCAGTTACAATATAGCAGTGAGCCATTATCACTTTTCTGGTAAAAGTCTCAGCTGCTGTAACTGTTATTCACATAAGTAGAAATCGTTATCACTTTGATGAATGCACAAGCCAGATTGTGTTTTTTCTCTGCTTGCAGTCATTGCAAGCCACCCCCCATTCTTCATCAACTAGCTATCCTCCAAAACCCCTGATTTTTTTTCCTATATATATATGTGACTGTGCATATATGTGTGTATATCGATATGTATGTATGTATGTACATGAAGTACTTGCACATATATACATATACACACAGATTTCAGTATGACAGTGGCCTCTCTTGGGATATAGGGTGATGCATCTGCATACATTGTCTGTAGTTCATTTAGAGGGGGATTTACATGTACCTTATGAAAAGAATAATACCCCTGTGGATAGGAGTGAAGATTTGGATGGTCTAACCAGGTAATGCATTATGATATACATATATATGTACTCTTCCAATAGATCTGTCAAACATCAGTAGTAATCAGTTTGCATTTTCTTTCCTGTGCAGGTTTTCCACCTTCTGACACTAACATGGCTTCATGAGCAGGAGAACGACAAGTAAATGTGTGGGTATGTGGCCATTTCTACATTCACTGGGCTGCCAGCCATGCCTCCAGAATTGAAAACCAGTCCAACCTGATCTTCCCCACATCCAGTGTGAAGGTATACTGGATTGCAAGAAGAGGTATGCACTGGAGTGGAGTACTGCAGTTGTTGGAAGAGAAGTGTTCCATCTACTCAGAGCCCGACATCCTTGTGCTGCACATTGGAGGGAATGATGTCATCAGTCAAACACTCGGAAGGCTACGGTTTCAAGTCAGAGCAATTTTTGAACACCTGCAGTCATGGCAGCCATATTGTCATTTTGTGTGGTCTGACATAAATCCTCGACAGATGTGGAAAACAGCAAATAGTCAATGGGCAGCACACAAGGCCAGACATTTACAGAATGGGTTTGTGCATGGCCTGATGCACAGGATCGATGAATCTACAATCTGTCATGACAGCATCACAGCAGAAGATGTTTACCTGTTCAGAAGGGATGGCATTCATCTAACTGAGGAGGGCATTGCCTTGTTCTTGACTGACCTCCACAATGGCATGAGGAGAGCTATGCAGGGTTGGTAATATGCAGCTTGTGAGAAGAATAGAAAACACCCATGACCAAGTAGGGACCAGTATGGTAAGTAAAACTCTATTATGAGATGTGTTGTGTAAAATATATTTTTATGAGTTTGGCAAATAACTGTGGTAAGGAGCTGGTGAAGATGCTGAGAAAGAACTCTTTCAGGAGAGTTCTAGCACGTACAATATGTCAGTAACCATCCTGCAATATTTTTTTTTATTCTGCTTTTATCAGGCATGTGTAGAGTTTAGATGACAGGAAGGGCTTAGTAATACAGAACTTGATCCCTTGGGAACAGTGCTGAATGGACACATGTAAAGAGAAAAGGCATAGGTAAGGCAGACTTCTGACACTGAAGGAGGTCGTGAGACTGCAGTGGTATCAGCTGTCTGAGTGGGTAGTCGGCACAGCTATTGGACAGATCAGATGGCCTTGCCTGCCACTGAAGTCCCATGCCTGTCTGGGTTCATTACTGGAATGGCGGTCCTTACCTTGCTTTTTCTCTTTACATGTACCCATTCAGCAGTATGTTGGCTACAAGAATGTGTATATTTACAATCATATGTGTCTACATGGTAAAACAACTTCTTCTGAATGCTGTACTCATGTACATATATCAGTTTTGTTAGGACTCAGGTTATGGAAATTGTTTTTTTTTTCATATTTTGGTAAATAACTTTACAAGGAAGCATCTGAATGTGCCAAGTAAAACCTCATTTTGAAGGCAGTATTGCTGGTTCCAACATGGTAAAAGAATTGTGTCTCTATGTTGTACAGATGTGCAGATATCAAAGTTTGTTTTGGACTTAGGTTATGGAAATTATGATTTTTTTCATATTTTGGTAAATAACTTTGCAAGGGAGCATCTGAATGTACTAAGTAATACCTCATTTTGAAGACAGTATTGAGAGTTCTAACATGGTAAAACAATGGTACATGTATGTTGTACTTGTGTGCCGATATCAAAATTTGTTTCGGACTTAGGTTATGGAGATTATGATTTTTTTCATATTTTGGTAAATAACTTTGCAAGGGAGCATCTTGAATGTGTCAAGTAATATCTCATTTTGAAGACAGTATTGCTGGTTCCAACATGGTAAAAGATTTGTGCCTGTCTGTTGTAGACATGTGCATATATCAACGTTTGCTTTGGAGTTAGGTTATGGAAATTATGATTTTTTTTTTCATATTTTGGTAAATAACTTTGCAAGGGAGCATATCAGTGTGTCTAGTAATATCTCATTTTGAAGACAGTGTTACTCCTTACAACATGGTAAAAGAATTACGTCTGTGCACTGTACACATCTACATATATCACAGTTTGTTTAGTCTTGTAGGATTATGAACATTATACATTTCCAATACTTCTCATTATTATGCCCATATCTTTACAAGGGAGCATGGTGATCACACAAATGATGCATCATTTTGAAGCTGACATTGAGACGCACATCTTCTACAGATATGTAGGCTCTGTCTGTTACAGATGATGAGATATTATGCTTTGTTTATTTATCAGTTATGAGAAATATTATATTAATCATATTTCTGTAAATATCTCCATAAAGGAGCATCACACAGTAATGGTTAAGGTATCATTTTAAAGCTGATATTCATACTAACAAATTAAATACACATTGTATGGGGCTGCATGGTACATTGACCAAGATATTGTGCTTTGCTTTTCCAAAAAGGTAAAAAATATGCACAATATCAGCATTCCTTGACAAATATTTAATATTGACTTTGATATGCACTATCAACATTTATACTGTTGGAAAGGTCAATGTCTGCTGAACAACTTCTGCGTTTACATTTTTAGTCTACCTCCTACAGTTAAAGAGTTATGAACATTTGTTTTCTGTATGGTATTAGAAATGGATTTTCTGAAAAGAAGCTCAGGCTGCACTGTTGTTCCTATGGTGGAATTAAGCAGGCAGCTTTTTCAGAGCTGCTCCGGAGTGAATGAGTTATGACAGCAGTAATAAACATCATGACACCCATGCAGATGGACAATATAGTTACAAACACTGAAACATCCACAACTGCACTTCATTAGCACTTACACAGCTGCATGGATCATGCTATCCCAAACAGAGTCATGACGGTACCCACCAGATAACAAATGCCACTCTGGGGGTCCACTGCCATGGACATAATGTACAAGAGAAGGAGGAGACTGTTGCAAAGTAGAGTACAATCCCATGGGTGGGGTAGCTCCCTGGTCAGCCTCAGTAGGAATCTGAGATCCCTTATCACATCCTCCAAAGCTAGCTATGGAAACATTACTGCGACACATTCCAAGGACTACCACAAAGCGTTAGTGAGGTATGTCACTACTCTTGATGGCAATACCCACATCTGCTCTGACATACAATGGTTAGGCAGGAACATTACAGTACCAACTGATATTGGCAACATCTTGGCAGATAGGTTCAATGCTCACTTTACACCCCTCTCACACCCTAAAGGGCCCAACTCTATACAGGAACAATGCAGAGTCCTTGCGGTCACAACAATGCAGTTCAAACCTGCACTCTCTAAGGCCTGGAACACAGACTCCATGTGACCGTCCAACATCCCAGGCTGCGATTTACACAAACCTCAGAACAACATGGCTCCCCACTTGGGCACCAAATTCACTAATAGCCTTGTATCAGGCATTGTGGCCCCTGAATGGTGCACAGCAACAGTTATCACACTCCACAAAGGTGGCACCACAGTGGACCAGAGAAACTATTGCCCTATACGCCTGACTAGACTGTTCTGCAAAGCTATGGAGCACATTATCATTGCAGTCATTCACAGAGATATTGGTGGCTTCCAAACCTTTGATACCACCCAGGTTGGATTTGTTAGGGCCAGACCATGGCTCCTACACCTGGTGGAGTCCTTTCAGACAGTTACCAAGGTAGTGGATGACAGTAAGGAGGTCCACACAGCCTACCTTGCCCTCTCATTGGTTTTCAACACCGTTCCCCATTCTGGTATTGTCAACATACACATCCACCTGCACATCGACCCCTACGTCTCGAGATGTTATGTAAAGTGGCTCACAGGTAGGACCCACACAGTGAGGGTAGAATACCATAGTTCCTACTGTACATCAGTTACAATTGGCGTACCCCGGTCCTCGGTCATAGGGCCCCGCATGTTCGGTATATGATTCCCTGAGGTACAGGCTAGCACAGAAGGACTTTCCCTGAATAGGTTTCCAGACGACTGCATACTAGGAGCCATGATTGATTCACCAGCTGATACAGACACCCTCCATAAGGGTGTCACTGTGACGGATACCTGGTGTCAATAACATGGCCTCAAGCTGCATGCCACAAGGTGCATAGACATCCCCTTTGGATTACACCAATCACCCACTGACTATCACATAGGTAGTAGTCCCCTACATACATAAGACATTATAAGGGATCTTAGTACACACGTAGATAGCACCCACTCCTTTGATAACCATAATGCCAAGGTGGCGTGGATATCCTTTTACGTGGCCACCCTAATCTGTAATAGGTTTGTAGCCAGAACAAAGGCAGCCATTGTACCTCTATACTCCTGACTTATGAAACATGTTCAAGGGTACAACACCCCATTTGGGATGTACCTTACGGAACAGCAACAGCTTTAAATACCAAAACGTTAACACACCAACAGGATTATTGACCTCCGAAGAATGACGTATGCAGCACAACTACAGAAACCCCAACTGTACTCATTTGCATACTGCATACTCAGAGGTGACCTCTGCTGAACATACAAGGCCCATGTCCACAACAATATTGATGGATATGCTCCACATAAGAAACATAAGCAAAAGCCACTGAGAGCAACATGCTCTGGGATATGTACCCAAATGCAATGATGAGTAGGACGTGCTGGAGGGATACATTCCTGAACCAGACCCTCATCATGCTTTGGAACATGATTCCTATGTACATCAGGCAGGAACCCTCACTAGCACTCTTCATGAGATACCTCGATGGGTGGATGGGAGATGGACATGTACGCCAGGGATCACTGCAGTGGCTGTACTGTACACAGGTGCAGGAAACAAATGGCTGTGCTGTTCACAGGCACAGGACACTAACCTAGGGAGGTGCCACCATTGAAAACACTGTAGTTGGGCTTACAAATGGACTTGGCCAGACAGCATAGTACCTAACTATAAACCTATGAAGCTATTACATGCCCTTTGTGCATGGATAATTGAGTAGCTCTTCCATTTCAATTAGCTATCATGCTGTTACACTGTCTGGTGACTACAAGCCATATGTATCCTGTTATTGTGTATTGTACATGCCGATAGACATACCTTATGCTTGCATAAGGTAACAGTAATGCTATGTAAAATATTTGACATATCTACCTACAATACTGTACATTTCACATTTTTGAAACAATATCCCAGAATGCAAAGCATAATTGCACAGCAGGACCACCTTAGGCATGTTATTCTCGTTATACGCCCATACATATGCCTACTGTTACAGTATATCAACATGCACTATCCCCTGTTATGGCACGTACTTGTTGGACAAACACTACCACTGACAGTGGCTGGAGTGGAATTGTTATGTTTAAAGCCCTTATGTAGCATCCCTTGTGGTGTATGAGGTGTTTACCTTGTGGCCCACAGCAGTACACACAATTTCTACAAGCATTACTATGCTCAACAAGACATCACTACATAATACCTTTTCCCACTGTATGCATTGCTTACACTTTCATTAATACAGAACAGGCACTACATACACTAATATACTGAGTGTTCTACATACCTTCTTAGTGGTCAGAGTTTACGAAAATATCTGTGTTACTCCTTTCTTGTTTAAACGGTTCTATGGTATGAGCATACGGTTTGAATGTATGGCAAGCCATCATTTTATACATAGATACCTGTAACATGTGGTATCCTGCCACCAAGTGGTGTTCCGGAGTAAATTATTACATGCACATCAGCTATGCAGCTACTGCATTAGCCAATTACACGGCAATAGTGGGGTATAATTGAATGCTCCACTTGGGCATTGTCCTTTTGCCCTACCTCTGAGGAAGACGGCCTGGATGTGTTTTATTGTGATGAATTGCAACTGCTATATGGAGAGACACAGATATTTTGAATTCATGTCCCTCATGGATTGTGTGCGTCAGCTAGAGTATGCAGTTCTACATGTGAGTGTAGCTGTTATCTCAACTGTCTGATACGAGACTATTGCAAACAAAACCTGTTACATCAGCGTCTGTTCCATTGTACAACAGCAACAATTTCACATGGTGCCATTACAAGTGTGTCTCTCACAAGGTATGTTAACACTTCTGCAGATGTCATTGAGTGAGTGGATGTTTGTGATGTTATTACAGTCTGTATTGCAATTGTTTCGAGTGTGGGGGAGATGTAGGTGGGTGTACATAGCAGATAAAGGTTTGTGGGGACTGCATTTATACATATCCCATATGTGTGTGGGGGCTCCTTCCCTAATTGAAGACTTATCATTTAGTAGACTAATGCTATGGTTATTGCAGGCTTATTCATTAAGCCATTGTTAATTGGTTCCTATATAGCATGCAGGTGATGTTGATCCTTCAATCCCTCCGGAAATACATTGATATGTAATGAAATGTTGCTACATGAAAGCTGTCTCATGTATTTCTGTCACACATATTTGCACTCATTGCAGTTGTGTTGGTGACTGAACCTCTTTGGCTTGGGTTGCCACCTTTTCAAATGGCCATAGTGGGACATTTGCAGGACACACATTGGGGTTTAGAGGCCAACACATACCCACGGTCAGTACAAAGGATAGAACTTACTTTGGTCATAAAGAAAACCTTATTCTTGTAGCACTTTAGTTGCTTATTATGTTTCTTGTAACATTTACGTATTTTAGATACAGAAATAACTATTTAATGCAACTATTACATAATATATGGGACATAATTATGTCCTACAATCTCAGGACATTTGCCCTTTTTAATATTATTTGTCAGGACACAACTGCCCAAAGAGGGACTGTCCCTATCAAAGTGGGGCAGGTGGTAACCGTATGACTAAGGCCGGCTAGGACCACACCTACTGTAATAATCTACCTCCGAGCACACACACACACACACACACACACACACACACACACACACACACACACACACACACACACACATTACAGTCCCACGGAAACACGCACCACACACTTACACACACTACAGCAATCAGAAACACACTTAAACTCAGTGCCTACCTGGATCGCAGCACCAGTAGCAATAACTAAATGTCCCTTAACATCATGATAACATTACTCGCGGTTCTAGTGTTTCGGTACTGTGGTCTTTCACTCTTTAAGCCTCGTGATTACTCGTGTCAGCATGTAAAGTATTCAGTAGTTGGCAGTATCCTATTTATTTTACCTACATGGTTGTGTACATGTCGTTAACCTATCTATATATTTGCAGATATATGTATATCCGTATATATTGACATACATCTCTCTATCACACTTTCTATCCCTTATATATATATATATATATATATATATATATATATATATATAGAGAGAGAGAGAGAGAGAGTGAACACACCTTTGGTTGGGTACATGGTGGTGTATACTGTTTCCTGAACACCGCCCTTTTGTGTTTTAACCTGTCACAATACACACCTGCCATTGGTACATCTTGGGTAGCTTAGTGGTAGGTGATTGTGTACATGGTTGTGTGTTCTACTCCTGACAGTGGTCGTTTTACTTCTCCGAGCAGGAACTATTAGTACAAGGGTGAATAATGCTGGTTTCACCTGTTCTGGACATCTTTGACCATGATCTGCATGAAATTCAGCAAAGCTTAGACCTGTTTTGTGCATATCTGTGTAGTCATGTTTAAATGACGCTTACCGTCACTTGCCACCGCATAAACCCGCTAATATGTGCTTAAAAGTGCTCTAATGACCTGCATCCAACATCCATTATTCGTGCCATCGGGATTACATAACGGACCTTGCAGGATGAGGAACCGGGAACATGCACGACACAGTCAGTTGCTTTACCACTTGGTCATCTGAGATTTGTATAAGTGTTATGGTGTTTTGTATGTGGACTGTACTATGGCTGTTCCTCCATACTGCAATCAAATGTGTAACTCAGTTAGTTTACATATGGATGATACCTATTAATGGTATTTCCAAGTGATGTTTAATGGATGTGCTCCAGCATTGGGAATCTATGTCATAGTGAGCCACACACTGTAATGTGCTACACCTTGACACAACCATAACTGGAGAATGCTGGGGTGACAGATACCTGTCATGGGTACTCCCCATGTTTTGGCACTACATCCCTGATTACATTATATGGAGCCCCTCATTAACACACCGGGGAATCCATGCAGATTAGGTGGGGAACAGTGGTTACACACGTGGATCCCGCAATTGGCTCTGCTCCACAGAGGGATAGTTAGCTAATCGATGGGATGGTGACAGCTGACACATGTTGCCTAGGCTGATGAATGGCCTCTGACAATCGGGCATGTACCTACCGATGTACCTAGGAACCTATACATACAGTATTAACATATGCTGTTAGCTTTGTTTACTGTTCAGGTGTTGACTTTCCTTGTTCCAATAGCTGTTGTGTGTGCAATAGTTGAGGGCTGCCTATGTAGGATTCACACAGTAGGCCACCTATACATTACAATTTACAGGTGGTCATGTGTGTGTGCCATCCATTTTACTATGTGTGCAGGTGGAGAAGTGTGTCAGTCTGTAGGGGCCTACACCATCAGTGTATGTGCTATACGTTCCTTCTTTGCCAATGTGTGGGCATATTGGGCATGCCTCCGTCTGCCTACTGGGGCTGCCACAGGGTGTTCACAGTCTGAATCCCTCTGTGCCTGTGATGGCCTTGGCAATTGTGGTGGGCTGTGAGAGCCTTCACCATTATGTCCCTGCTGCAGCTATTTCCGCATGATCATATTATGTAGCATGGCACATACTAAAAGATGTGGGCACACGTGCCTGGAGAGTACTGCAAGGCTCCACCAGATATGTGCAAGCAACGGAACTGTGATTTCAGCATCCCAAACACACGCTCTATGATAATTCTGGTTTGTGCGTGTGCCTCATTATGGCGTTCTTGCATGGGTGTGTGTGCATTTCTGATGGGAGTCATCATCCACGGCTCCAGTGCATAGCCAGCATCCCCCACAAGGTGGCCATATGGGATGTCCCCCCTGACAAATACTTGATACAGCTGTGAGGCATGCCAGATGTGGGAGTCATGGTAGCTTCCAGGGCTGCCAGCACACGCATCCGTGATAATGTCCTGGGCATTGCACACGACCTGGCAGTTGATGGAGTGGTATCCATTGCTGTTTATGTAGCGCCTACCATGCTCACTGGGTGGTGACTTGATATGTATGTGCGTACAGTCTATTGCACCCAGTAACTCCAGGTAGTGTGCCACCTGGTGGAAGAGACGCATATTGCTGGCCAACTCCTCCTGAGTTCGGGGGAAGTATATATATATATGCTCATTGGCATGTGGTAACATGTCATCCAGGAACTGGTGGAGTACCCTGGATGCTGATGCCTGTGAGATTTCCATGTTATCTCCAGTTGGCCTGTGGCTAGTATTATCAAGCTTACACATACCTCAGTGTCCACTGGGATGGGCTCCCCTCTGTTGTTTCTGGATCTCAGGCGTGCCGGCACAGCTCAACTATTTGCTGTATGATGTCCCTGTCCACCCTGTAATGCTCCACTATCTCCAGATCATGTAGCCCTTGGTAGGTTATCCTTGGTCTGAACACTCTTCTCCTCTGGGGCCTGAGGTGTTTGTCAGCATCATCCACAACACCTTCAGTCTCCACTACATGGTGATGAATCACAGCTATGGCAGCTCCCAATTACATTGTAAAAGTTCCCCGTCTGTTTACACCGATGGTGCAGTGTTTGGGAATACACAAGTGTGTGTGTGTGTGTGTGTGTGTGAGGTGCCTTCACACTTTATACTATTGTGCTTTGAACACTGATGATGTCATAGGGTGTGTATGTACAATCAGAGCTTCAGGGTATCTTATGTGTTTTACCACAGATACTGCTATTGTGGTGCCGTTGGTGTTGAATTACATTTAGCTGCCGTGGATTACCTCTTGCCATTGCCTTAACTTTTCTTAATTATTCCCCTCCCATTGTCTGGCATGCATCCAGCAGCCTGCTTTCTTGTTTTGTACATTCCCAAACCAGGATTGTCTTGCGAAATGTGTTTTATAGCCGATCTACTGGAGGTTTGCTTTGCTCTGCGGTTACAGTTCTCTTTTCTTTGCAATCCGACACCTCATCTATCCTGTTCTGCAGGTTGCTGCTAGCAGCCTTGTTAGCTGCCGTCAATGGCCCACTGTGAGTTAATAGATGTTAATTGCTCAGTTGTACTCCAATTACCCTACTGCGGCATTTCCTTATTGTCTTCCCCTAAACTTCCTTTTTGAGCTGTGGTGCGCGGTGCGTGCGTCTGCTTACCGGGATTCAGGCACATTTTCATCCACGTACACATGCGCTTTCAGGCACCATGTGTGCTCTCAGCTAAACAAAGCTATAGCTACATCCACAACCCTATCCTGCGGCTTTGCTTAGCAACGGGCAGCCCGGATTTGCATTGCTCCAATGTACTTACAGCTACGGTGGCACACCCCACTGCTGATGTCATGTGTATTCCTCCAGACCACTCCTCGGTGTTGTAGCTCTGTGCCGTATGGTACATCCTTAGGCCGGTGGGACGTTTGCGATTCACTGTTATTTGCCTCATTTGCATGGCACTGACTACTAATTCATAGTTACTGCGCCGAACACTGTTACAGACCCTTAGCAACCCTTGCAGCTTGGTTGTGGTGTAGCATGCATACCATTGACTATTATGGTGAAATCATGATTTGTGTTACATTGCGATTTTATGACATTTGTATATATTTTCCTTGTGTTCCCATTTGCGCACACATGCCCTGTGGTTGTACTTTGCGTTATTGTGGACATGACATTAAATGTTATTTTTTATGTGTTGTGCATCTTTTCTTATGCCATTTGCTGTATATTTAGCCATTGGCATATGTTAACTTTGTAATACATGAGTCTGGTCTGCTTTCATGTCTCCGATGTTCTGTTTGGAAAAATGTAAACTGTTTTTTTTTTTGGTTTACATTTCTGTAGGCTTACGCTATGCCTACACCACTTCATGAATCACCATGTACCTTCATTTGCATGCTGCAGTACTGCGCATGGGGTGATTAGCATACCTGAACCAAGAGCTGCGCAGATCTGGCGTACGCTGGTAGTGCACGTGGAATTGGATCATACCTGAATTGCTCTGCGGCCATATTTGGCATTATACCGCCTACGCTACACCTGCGCCTGGCGCAAGCTTCATGAATCCCGGGGTGTGTAGTATTACAGTTTGTTAAAATGATACATATCTATAAAGCATTCTACATTATTTTACAATTTATGTATAAAGTCACATTGAAATTTTAATACTCAAACAACTGATGAGGCACATACATATTACATCCAAACAGTCATTCACTTGAGAACTGTGAAACAGTCAACAAAGTGTAATGGTCTTATGATATTTATTCAGTTTGGCTGCATAATGAAGGGACCTAGTAATGGTGCTGGTACAAGAGCTGAATGGTTTTGTTGATAAGTATAATTTCATTAGAATTATAAAATATAGGTGGGATAAGATCAGAATAAGTGTGGGGGGGGGTAAGTAGAAATGGGGGTGTTACCTATCCAGAACTGTTTTGTTGGCAGGTACATTTTCAAAGAGATTTTAAATTGCAGATGACATGAGATACCTCTGATGTTTTTTGGCATATAGTTTTACAGTTTAACAATGTACACTGAGTATAGACACTCAATATTATGTTGTTTTCAGCTTTTTCAGTAAAGAATAAGTTGGTGTAGTGAATGCAGATCTCTGTGAGATTAGTATTATTTTAATAACTTGCTGGTGAAAGGGTATCTGTCCAGTCTATTGAGGATGATATGAGCAGTTTTAGTGTGTCCCCAGGATTCAGCAATGTTTCTTACAGGAATAATTATTGCTGCATGGAAACGACCATTTAAGTGCAGCATGGCAGCGCGCCATGCATATCTATGAAGGAGCTCTGAATCTGCACCGAAGCGAACACTGAGCATGGACAAGAGCAGGGGGTGTGTCTGAGAGCAGAGATCTTACAATATACACACCCCTGCACACAAGAATTGCCGTTTGACAATTACAATGAGCAAGAACGCTCATAGTACAACAAACACATGCCTCTCAACCATCCCTGATTTTCATGGACATCCCTGATGTACACTCAAATGTTAGCATTGTCCCTCTGAATCCTTCCTAACACTGGTGCCATTGGAATTATACTGAATAAATAATGACAATAATTAAGAGCTGATCACTTATTTCACTTCAGGAAATGTACATTAATTCACATTCTGTAATGCCGTAAATGTGTCAAGTTAATAGAACTAATATGTTAAAAGTGTCCCTGATTGTCCACAATTTTGTCTGGATTTGTCCCTGATTCTTTGAAAGTTATCCCTGATTGTATGACAGCTATGACAACAATCGCAATTTTATTTTTTTTACAAAAGTGATAACATTTAACCATAGCTGTGTAGGTTTGCCCATTGCTTAGCTATGCATACTCCAACTTAAACAGCACAAGAAGTTAAATAGCAAGATTCACTCAATCAAGTCAGTACTGCAATAGTATAGTGATTATAGTATTCGCTTTGGAAACAGTCATTCTGAGTTTGATTCTCACTATAGCAAATTTGCATTTTACATGTGAAAGGAATTTATAAACAAGTTGTTGTTGTATTACCTACTAAATAACATATATTTGTGAACTGGAGTACTGCATTAAGTTCAGATGTGAGGTGTCATTGTAATAAAGTGGTGAAATCCCTCGATAAACACAAGTGCCCCATACAGTATACGTACACATGGATCACGGATACTAAACAAATTTAAAACATGTAATGAATGCTAAATCAATGCCATACAGAAAATAGTGTGTAAAATTAAAAATAAGCAACGCTAAGCATTGCACACCTCTGCTTACCAGGTGTAAGCAATGAGTAGCCCAGCTAAATAGATTTGCCCATTGGTATGCCCCTTTAAGCAATGCCAGTCTTAGGTAAGCCGGTTTGCCCATAGCTTAGCATTTTCAAAACTGCCCAATCATGGCAAAGTATGGGAAATGGCCCTATTTAAACCCCACAGATGGAGAATACATCTGATAACTGGTTGCAGCTTCCTCCTGTAGGCACAATGGCCAGTGTTGTGGAAGGATCGGGCTTCAAAGTGCAGCACCGGGGCACCCAAGAGTCTAATGTCATGGTAGGACACCTGGTAAAAGACCATGAACAAAGACTGCTGCAGGGCCAGTACCAGGGCTCTCAATATAAAGTGGAAGCCTGGGACCATCTCACCCATGACCTAACCAGTGCCACTGGTATCCCTCGAACTGGTGAGCATGTCAGGCATCACTATGCTGACTTGAAACATAAGAAGAGGGAGCTCTTGGATCAGTGGATCCAAGAAGCTAGGCAGAGGGGTGATGTCCCAGCAGTGTGTAAGTACTCATTCTACTAACTGTTTAATGATTGCCTAGTTTGTGTACATTATGGATAGGTATGGCTAAATATTCCTCTATGTCTCTGACAGCTGCAGCAGAGCAGGCTGTGAATCAGGAAGCCCATGCATGTAGGCTGCAAAGGCTGTATTGTGAGGCTGCTTAGTAATAATATTGCATGTACTGTCATAAAAACTAAATATAAAAGTAGTAGAAAGTTAATTGCCAGTATAAAAACTGTATTGTGTATGGAATGTACTGAATAAACCAGGCAATATGGCAGGAAGAGTCTCATATAGGTTGTATTTAAATTAAAGGATAACAGCCTGGCAATAACGGTCTAACTCGTTTACTGCTTGTGCTTACTCTGGTATCATATGGTAATGTAGTGTTGGATTCTCTTAATAGTACTGTTGTATTAAGCACTGTTACCCACACTATGCTACATAAATAAAATGTGTAGGAATGTCTGTATAAGACTGTTGTAATCACAAGGTCATATTGTACAAATGAGGGAGACTTAGACAGAAAACAGTGAAATAGTACACAGCAAAAAAACAAGTAGCACACGCTATTGTGATATAAACTACTGTATTTTTAGCACACACAGCCATGGTTCAATTCCTGGGAGTGGTAGTAAGCTGTATGCATAATCATACACCTCAACTGTACAGATTTTTTCAGAATGTTCAGATAATTGGCTTATATTTTCTGCCTGTCACTCTGTCACCCTGGAAAATCAGTGGGATGATCCCAGAAGTTTAGGCAGCAAATAATGACATACAACTGATTGTCAGACATCATAACTGTCAGAAAAATGTCTACAAGAACAAACCTGTCACTCTAGCAACTCACCAAAATGTTATGAGAGTACTATGCAAAATATGTCCCATCTCTATCCCCATGTTGTGAAGCTATGATCAAAGTGTGTGCAGTAACAGAGTGAGACGTATGTGCATAATAATAACGTGGAATCTGGTAATATGTGTGGCAACATTCAGGTAGTGTTAACAAACATGCCCTCCATCGGTCTGTCAGATAAGAAAACTGTGCCAGGAAATAAAGATTGAAATCCTGGACTGGTACTGTTTATTCTGGTATTGTATGGCATTGTTAGTGTTGCAGTTTCTCTGAATAATAATAATATATTAGTCATCACTGTCACCCACACCATGCTACATAATAAAAATGTCTAGGAATGCCTGTATAAGACTGTTGTAATTACAAGGTCAGATTGTAAAACCATGAGAGACTTATAGACAGAAAACAGTAAAGCAATACTCAGCAATATCTAAATAGCACAATCAACTGTGATGCAAACTGTTTTATTTTTAGCAGACACAGCAATGGTTCCAATCCTGGGAATGAGCAAGCTGTATGCATAATCATACCCCTCAACTGTACAGATTTGCTCAGAATGTCCAGATAATTGGCTCATATCTGCTGCCTATTACCCTGTCCCCCTGGCAAATCAGTGTGATGATCTCAGAATTTTAGGCAGCTTTTAATGACATATAACTGATTGTCAGATCTGTAAATATTCAGAAAATGTGTATGAAAATAAACCTATCATTATATCAACTCACCAAATTTTATGAGAGCAATTGTCAAAATATGTCCCATTTCCACCTGCATGTTGTCAAGCCTTGACCAGAGCATGTGCAATAAGAGATTGAGAGGTATGTGCATAACATCAACCTGAATTCTGGGACTATGTGTAGAAACAGTCAGATAGTGTTAACAAACAATTCCTCCACAGGTATACCAGGTAAGATGTGTAGACTGTAGGTAAAACACAGTTCACATATATACTTGTCTACAAACATACCACTGTCCAAACCAGGGCCATAGGGTAGTGTAATAATACCTGTAAGGTACAGATTACAGCAGTGACTAAAAAGTTGTGAGAACTACAGTGATATATAAGTTGTTAATTGACATCTCTCCCTACCCACACCATATCTGCAACAATAATCTAAATACACAACTCAATGAATATGTGTGCAATTAAATCTACTGTTGGGACATATATCCTATTGTTTGATAAATATTGAAATGTGTTTATATGCATGTTCTATGTTGAAATATTCCCATATTGCTGGCCTGTTGCCATCAATGTAACCTGCATGTTGTTGTAATTGCCACTGTGGTTCCATATATGCATGCGTTCTGTTTGCTATGCAACTGTTCCAAATCTGGTGTTTTGGGTTAATGGGAATACCTCTGCATGCTGTTATACCTAATCTTGCAATATGTTGACTATTACTAACTCACATATGTTTTAAAATTGCAACACCATAGCATGTTTGGGAAGGCCGGTCCCAGCAGACCCACCTCTCCCACCTCATTTGGCCATGGCACTGTGAACCAGCACGTTTGAGGACCACTCTGGGGCTGCTTTATCTGCTGGTTCTGCACCACCTTTGGGAGGAACCACCTCATGGGATAGAGCTCACCCCCCCGGAAACTGGTGCGGACAGAAAACTGTCACCTATTGTCAGGTCTGGGGTCTGGTGCATAGCGAGCTCTGCAGGGTGTATGGAGATCTGCTATGCCAGCTTGAGGGTTGTGTGGTATATTTAGAGGGTCAGCCTGCCCATCCTACCCAGCCCCCAGCACAGCCACCTTCGGGGCCATGAAGGTGCAGTGTTGACTGTCCATGGGTGTCGACCTCAGCCCCTCTGTTTCCATTTGGGGGCTCGTGGGCTTCCGACCTCCAAGCACCCCTCCCCATCCAAGGTGTTTACCCCCGACATGTGTCATATACCACCCCTATATGATGTCTTGTCTGTCTTGTCTGTCATCCTTCCCAACCTGCCTCCCCAAATATACTTACTATCCTTCCTCAACATCCCACTATCACCTTAAAAAAAAGGACAATCTGTTCCCAAAAAAAATCTTACCTCATACATATTTGTCCATTTCGCACACATGCCCACTGGACACATGTAATCTGGTGTAATTGGCTTCACAACATATTATTGTTGTCCTCACCTCCTCTCCCAGGGGTTTGAGTGTCCAAATCTACCTCCGAATTCAGTGTATATGCACAGCTGTTGCTGTAGAAGAAATGGGCAGCTATGGACCTTCCCTACACCCATCCTGCACATCCCTAGCTATTTTCCCTATTGTCTTTCCCTCTTTGTGCCCCCTTTTTCACCACTTTCCTATCACCCTTTTTTCATTTCACAAAACAGCAACAAAGTAGAGGCCACCACGATGAAAACAGGATGAAAACTGGATTTATTTAGGTAAAAACAAGCGCTTTCACGTACAACCAAGTATGCTTCCTCAGGTTTTAAAAATCATTTCACTTTGACAGTTTTTATACTTGATCAGGATATAACTGATGTACCAATTAGTCCAATTATTCAATCAATCAATCAACTAATTAACTGGATAAAACATTTTGAAGTAAAACAAGCAAATCCTAAGAGTTCATAAACATAAAATTAAATTAAGTCATAATCACAATTTAAAACATATATTGAAAGACTATTCAAACTTGGATGCTCAAAAAGCTCCCATAAAACAAGAACAATCCTATGGATATGTATAAATGTGTGCATAAAAACATAAGTATAAAACTAAAACTAAAAACTAAAAAAACTGGAGTTATGTCAAATGTATAAAAATAAAATTAATTAATATATATGACATAAATCTAAAAACTAATTACTACTTATATAGAATCAAATATCAAATATTTGATATTTATCTACGTCTGATTAATACAGGTTTTATACTAACAGACTGGTTGAGCCCTGGTTCAATATGGGCTCTCAGTCTTAAAATCCAGTTCAATTCCATTGTTTCTGGATAGCTCAAATCATCACCCCCTCGTTTATTATGGTTTGCTATCTGCAAAACCCTAAATTTAAAAGCATGGTCTGGGTATACAGTTATATGCTTAGATAGGGCATTTGTTAAATTCATTTTCCTTATATCATAACTATGGTTATATATACTGTCTTTCAGTCTTCTTGATGTTAAACCTACATAATATGCCCTACATTCAACACAGGTAGCCAAATATACTAAATTCATAGTTTCACATGTGGCATAAAAATTGGGTGTAAACACATAGCCTGAGTGTGGAGCAACAAACTGTTGATCACTGGTGATAAATTTACACATATTACACCTGTTGCACGAAAATGTGCCATATCTTAATATTTGTCTATTATTACTGATAATACCTGCATTTATCTTTTCAGAGCATAATAATCTCTTTAAATTTTTACTATTTCTATATCTACTTTGGCAATCTGTGGGTCCAGAAGTAATAAATTCCATTTTTTTCTAATTATATTAGTGATGTATTTAATATCATTAGTGTATCTGGTTGTAAACACCACCTTAGTATCATTGGAGTGGACTTTAGTTCTTTCATAATCCACAATTACAGTCCGAGAATAATTCAAATAATTTGAATTTGAGATTTTCGGACTCAATAAAGAACATTTCACTTCATTAATCAAAGGTATAGGGTAACCCCTGTCACAAAATAGCTTATCCATTGTATTTAATTGTGTATTTCTGTCTAAAACATTCTTACACAAGTTTGAAATTCTTATATACTGACTCTTAACACTATTGGAAAATATATAACTTGGATGCATGCTATTGAAATATAGTATTGAATTTCTCCAGCAAGGTTTCCTGAATAATGTGGTGGAGATCAAACCATCTTTGTTCCTGAAGATGGTAATATCCAAAAAATCTATCTTAAGTGGGGATGTCTCCATAGTAAATCTCAAAAAATTAGTTGTAGATTCTAAATATGGGATCAATTGTCCTAACAAATTAAAGAAATTACCATGGGGGTAAGCGGGAGTAAGCAATTTTAAGCAGTAGTAAGCGGGTTTAAGCTTGTTTGCATGGGGGTAAGCAATGCGCACACAGAATAAACAATTTTGAAGCTAACTCTCTGTAAGCATATTTAACCGAAAGTTAGCATTGCTTACCATCATGCAAACCCATGCAAACCCGCTTACAACTGCTTAAAAGTGCCTTAGTCACTCTGTATCGAATAGCCCTTGTTCTGCCCAGCAACAAAATAATCAACCTTGGCAAGTCACGAACTCAGGACACTGCACACAATGGCCATAGTGAAGTCCCACTATGCCACATGAGCCTTACCCAAAAATGAGGTATTGTCAAACATATCATGCAGCACAGTCATTCAACATTAGGGAAAATGTTTTTATATATGTAGATGTATGTATGTATATATATATATATATATATATATATATATATATATATATATATATATATATATTTATGGGTACCTATCTCTTCACCGACAGGTCAGAACATCGACACTCACATCTTCGACGCCAAATCATCGACAGTTCATAACATCGACGTTTCAGGTAAGCGATCTTCCCCCTCACAGGACCCATGGTAGCACTCGTTTCTCTGTTACAACGCGTAAGGTTTACGTCGTTATTTACAATTTACCCTGACAGCATTGTCCTTACCTTCGTAATAGTGAAACGAGTGCTACCATGGGTCCTGTGAGGGGGAAGATCGCTTACCTGAAACGTTGATGTTCTGAACTGTCGATGATTTGGCATTGAAGATGTGAGTGTCGATGTTCTGACCTGTCGGTGAAGTGATAGGTACCCATATATATATATATATATATATATATATATATATATATATATATATACATATATAGTGCAATCGCACATCGGAACCACATCCTGAACGAACTTCTCATTGCAAAATATATTAGTACCTATAAATATGTAGAAGAAGAGTAGATGTAGAGGATGCACAGTATATCCAACACCCATAAGTCCTGTATTTGCCACCTGTTAAAATGTCCAGTGTGTCACTCATTCCCATAAATGATAATATTTGCATGAAACATATTCCCACACACAATGCAAAGGACATGACACCACACACAAGTATGCATACACAGAAAAATGTATTTGTGTACTATTGAATTGTTTATGCCATTTGTTACAGCACGTAAGTGTTTGAAATACATAAGCACTGATTAATGCAAGTCTCACAGGAAATAGTTGATGCAAGTAATGTGAAAAATATAACATACTATGCTGTCCAGGCTAAGGCCTTCAAGTAGTACAAAAGTAAAAAAACACTTGCCTTGAAGATAAGAAACAATCAACACTTAATTACAGATGTAGTTCAACAGCCTCCAATTACACTCTGTACTCTACCTCTAGGGGAAATGTAGTAGTTGTGAAAATGTCAATGTATCTGTTACATAACAATGCTTAACTTAAAATGTCACTATCACACTGACAAACAGAACTGTGTGTACCACTGTAAGCTGTAGGCCACCACTATTCCTATGGAGAAAAGTATGGACATGTACAGCCATATACCTCAATGTGTTTTAACACAGATATCCCTCACATGTTGTAACAGCCTAGGTTAAAAGCACTGAATATCCCTCTGCCATAAAAAGTTGTACAAAGGCAAATAACACTGTGTACCACACACTGACCTCTGGAATGTACATGGTCACACATGTTTTGTCCAGCTGATAGCAGGAATGTTAGCAGTAAATAATGATAGGCCATTACCTAATAACCTCTTACTGTATTACATCAGGACAAAGCCTGGCATATATGTGGAGGACAAAGGCTGGACACATGGCCATATTTCCAGTATTGGGGTTACACACTGTGGATGTTGCTGGTGTTACAGGATTGGCTGCAACATACCTGTACTCAGGAATATGAAGTCAGAAACACAACTGAATGTTGCCATATACTGATAGCAATCAACAGAGTTATGCCACTGATCTGTCAGACACATGACCTGAGTGGTGAGCAGACAAAATATAACAGACAACCCTCTGGCCATCATGTGGACAGGCCCACAGATGAGAGCTATGCAGACAGACTGCATTCCATGAAAAACTAGCATGTACACACAAACCCTGTAAAATTAGCAGTATTCAATGCAGACAACAGCAATACTTACACTCCGTCTGTAGTTCTTGAACCTTATACAAACTTGTATGTGTTCTGTGTCCACAAGTCCTGTTGTGGAAGGTATTGCTACCTGCTCTCTGCAACAATGCTGCCTATACACAGGAAGGATGTCTTCCATACAGGAAAGGTAAAGGGACAGTAGTAGTAGGTTGGTATAAGATTGGCTATTGGAAGTACTACACAGCTGGCTGCATGCAATTAGTAAGTGGGTAACACCAATTGGTGAAGAAGCCATCACCTGCTCCTGAGCAACATCTACAAAAGGCATGCTGCAAACTATTCAAAGTAGCTCGATCCCTGTAGTGGAGAGAGAGACAGAGAGAGAGACTAAGAGAGAGGGAGACTGAGATCCCCCCCCCCCCAAAAAAAAACAACCAAAACAGAACTAAAAGTTAAAAACAAAAGTTATACAAACAGGAAAAGCAGCAATCAAAACAGACATCCTTGAGTTGCAACACAGAGAGGAGCATACTACTACAACAAGTATGTGAACCATGACACCATTGTATGTGAATGTAGTATTTGGTCTGTAATAATGGGACAGATGATTTTGAAGGCTTGATATGTGCCATCAAGACTTGCTGTAATTATGTCCTGCTGAACAACTGCTATGGACATAGCATCTGGCCCTGTGGGCAGTGGGCCATACTTGTCAACTGTGTGGATCTGCACAGAATGACAAGATATAACCCATCATAATATCATGCTGTTCCTCAAAACACGTATGTCAGTCTAGCAAATAGCTGAAGGTGGGAGAAATGAAGTCATTATACACATATGAGTGTCAGACCCCACCACCTGCAGAACAGTCAAGCTAATGTGAAATGTATCATGCACAGATGTCATAGGTGCGTAATAGGCCTATCTACAATCTGTCCCTATATATTCCCCCCAATCTGAGGCTGTGTCCACATGTGAAGCTCTGTGCTGTAGCAAGGCAGAACAGTGCAGCAGTTCAGGAAGGAGTGTCAGAGTGTGGACCTCATGTCTGAGGTCACTATATATATATATATATATATATATATATATATATATATATATATATATATATATATATATATATATATCACTATATATATATATATATATATATATATATATATATGTATATATGCTTTAGTATCTGTTTTCAACTTGATGTTCTCTTTTAAATGAAAGTATCACATGATTGCTTAATTAATTAATTAAGACGAGGCTTTTGTATAAAACCACGTCTAAGTTTACATGTTTGTGTATCTGATGAAGGAGAAGCATTGCCTTTTCTGAAAGCGCTCATATTAAATTGTGTTTTTTATTTTACCCGCTCCAGTTTGGATTCATTATTTTCATTTTTAAAGTTTGTTTATATATATATATATATATATATATATATATATATATATATATATATATATATATATTCGTATCACTGCAATGAATGACCATTTCACTGACACCCATTTCACTGAGTCCAAATCACCTTCAGTTCATTTCATTGAAAGTTCATTTCATCCAAAGCCCGTTTCACTTACAAGTAGTGGTCTTAGGCACGTCAAAGGTATATGTTCTGTTCCCCACTGTAGTGCGATATTGGTGTTAATAGATATAATTAGGGGGGTGGGACGTACCCCCACAATGGGGGTGTGGGGGGGTGTTGACCCCCCACATAAGTTGGTATTCTGTTGTCTGGTTTTGTTACATTATTTGGTAAAACCCAACTTGGTGTGGGCTATACCCCCCACACCACTCCTAACTATATATATTAACACCAGGATTGCAATACAATGGGGAAAAGGCCATATACCTTTGACTTGCCTTACAGTACTAACTTGTCAGTGAAATGATTATCAGGTGCAATGACTGTTAGGTGACATTAACCTTAAGTGAGTTTGTCTCAGTGAAATGGGTGTCAGTGAAATGGCCTTTCAGTGAAGTGATATGAATCTTTATAAATATATATATATATATATGTTAAAAAATGTCCTTACTATTGAATGACTGTGCTGTATGATCTGTTTGATACCACCTCTCACATACCTGCAGCCCAGATGGCTTACTGATAAATATATGTGGCTATGGTGTGCAGGGTCCTGGGTTACACACTTGCAAGGACTGATAATGTATGTGCTGGCTAGAACAAGGGCTGTTATATACATAGTGAATAAGGCACCCGTAAGCACATATTAGTGGGTGCAAAATACACAGTCAGGTATGGTGTGACATTTGTGTTGGTAACACATTGCCCTGTGTGTGTTAAGGTGAGAGTGGTATGTTAGGAAAGGATAGTAGGTATATATGGGTAGGTAGGGTGGTTAGGAAGACAGACACGATGGACAAAATAGAATACAGGGTAGGTGTATGACACATGTGGTGGGTAAACACCTTGGACAGGGAGGGGTGTTTGGAAATAAGAAGCCCTATACAGGCCAAATGGAAATAGTGGGGATGAGCTCCCCACACATAAACAGTCACCACTGGGCCTTCATGGCCCTGAAGGTGGCTGTGCTGGGGGCTGAGGAGTAGGGGCAGGCTAAACCTCTGCATGTGACACGAGGACATCACAATTGTGTTGCTGATCACACAATTCTCTGCAGAGCTCCGTATGCACCAGAACCTGGACTTGACATCAGCTTACAGGATCCTGTCTGTGTGCACTCCCAGGGGTGAACAGGCCCCATCCCTTGAGGTGGGTTCACCTGAAGGTAGTGCAGATAAACTGTTAAAATGATGAACCCGGTCACAATAAGAGCAACGCCTCTTCAAAAATCAACTTTGCAATTTATTATACCAAAAGATAAAAGTGAGCGTTAAAAACAAATACACGCTTTCGGCAAGTTAAATAACTTGCCTTCATCAGACAAAGGTTTTAAAGCACCATCAGATATCAGTATTTATAGGAACATCACATAACAAGTCTCCAATCAGTTTAAAATATGTTTAAAATACGTTCAATTACTTTTGCTTTATCCAGGGAACCTTAAAGTGCTACGCTACTCACAAACAAAATATTTAGACCTACATATTAAGCTTCAGCCAGAAGTATTTATACATGTTGAATATTACATGAAATGCAATGAATATATGAAACTTCGAAAATAAGCACATATAAGAATGATGATAAATATAAATATTAATAATTAAAAACCAGTTAAAATCCTTCATTATAGAAGTATAATTACCCTAACTGTTAAAAATATATTTTATCTTATCTATTACATGTTAGTAACTTTAACACTGGCTTTATAGACAACATTTCATTAATACCAGGAAAAATATGAGCTCTGGTTCGTATTTGCCAGAGCAATTCATTGATTTCCAAGTGTATCTGCCAGGGGCCACCTCTGTTATCAACAAATCTTTTTTGTAAAATTGCAAAACTAAAGGTGTGCCCTTCATTTTCAATGACATGCCTAGCTAAGGCATTATTTATATCTTTTTTACTTATAGCATACTGATGTTCATATATCCTACATTTTAGTTTACGCTCTGTTTTACCAATATAAAATGCCTTACATTGATTACATAAAGCCACATATATTACTATCTTTGTTTCGCAATTACAGTAATCATTCACCTTATATATTCTATTATTAATGTTCAACTGGTTTCCTACTTTTATAAACTTACACTGCGCACAAAAGCCACATTTAAACAACCCATGCTGTCTATTGCAATTGATCTTATTCTTAGTTCTTATTTTTTTATTCTTATTTCTTATTTTATTCTTAAAAACTGGGATGTGTTGAGAAATGATAGACACCTGATAAACCTGTTGGGTGATACACCCAGGATTACATACAGAAGAGGTGAAAATTTAAAGGCTTTATTGGGAAGAACTAAGAATAAGATCAATTGCAATAGACAGCATGGGATGTTTAAATGTGGCTTTTGTGCGCAGTGTAAGTTTATAAAAGTAGGAAACCAGTTGAACATTAATAATAGAATATATAAGGTGAATGATTACTATAATTGCGAAACAAAGATAGTAATATATGTGGCTTTATGTAATCAATGTAAGGCATTTTATATTGGTAAAACGGAGCGTAAACTAAAATGTAGGATATATGAACATCAGTACGCTATAAGTAAAAAAGATATAAATAATGCCTTAGCTAGGCATGTCATTGAAAATGAAGGGCACACCTTTAGTTTTGCAATTTTACAAAAAAGATTTGTTGATAACAGAGGTGGCCCCTGGCAGATACACTTGGAAATCAATGAATTGCTCTGGCAAATACGAACCAGAGCTCATATTTTTCCTGGTATTAATGAAATGTTGTCTATAAAGCCAGTGTTAAAGTTACTAACATGTAATAGATAAGATAAAATATATTTTTAACAGTTAGGGTAATTATACTTCTATAAAGAAGGGATTTTTAACTGGTTTTTAATTATTAATATTTATATTTATCATCATTCTTATATTTGCTTATTTTCGAAGTTTCATATATTCATTGCATTTCATGTAATATTCAACATGTATAAATACTTCCGGCTGAAGCTTAATATGTAGGTCTAAATATTTTGTTTGTGAGTAGCGTAGCACTTTAAGGTTCCCTGGATAAAGCAAAAGTAATTGAACGTATTTTAAACGTATTTTAAACTGATTGGAGACTTGTTATGTGATGTTCCTATAAATACTGATATCTGATGGTGCTTTAAAACCTTTGTCTGATGAAGGCAAGTTATTTAACTTGCCGAAAGCGTGTATTTGTTTTTAACGCTCACTTTTATCTTTTGGTATAATAAATTGCAAAGTTGATTTTCGAAGAGGCGTTGCTCTTATTGTGACCGGGTTCGTCATTTTAACAGTTTATTTAGTTTGGTTTTTTGTGGATTAGTTCGTGGTTTGGATATGACGACCGGGTCCGGAGAGGCTTCTTTAAATCTTTTCATGCAAGACGAAAATGACGGAACAACTACAAATGAAGGTACTTCCGGGAACCTTACAGCACTTGTGCAAGCGCTACTCACTCGTGTGGATGTACTTACGCAAAAGGTGGATGCCTTTTCTACACGACGGTTTGAAGCTAACTCAGGGGAATAACAGTCACCAAGCGGCTGGGAATGCGGAACAAGACCTTGTACCTGGTTTGGGAGGCACCAGTCAACAACGGGGTAACTTAAATTCTGCAGTTTCCAGACCCGTTGTTAATAATATTATGCTTGGTAATGAAGGAGTACCTGTCATGGGTACTTTTTTTAGACAAAATTAATTTTTTTGACCAACATGCAGAGCCTAATGAAAAAAGCCCAAATATTAACAGTAATGAAAATGAGAATTGTGGGCTTGCTGAAATAATTGAAGAGTTTGACATTAAGTTGTTTAGATGTAAAAAACTATAACTCGAGTTAGCTTACCTCGAGGAATGCATCAAAAACAATGTTATTCCAAAGGGCTTACGCCAGTGGCGGTTTCCCGCTGGCTTAACTGATGACTCTCCTTTTTACCAGGAATTGCTTGATCTATTTGATAGACAAGGCAAGGAGTTTTTATTAGCCCTTATTGCATATTACTCTAAAGACATTGCCATAATAAAAACTGAGCTGGAAGAATTGGAAGAAGAAATAAAAGCTCATGTTGAATTTTTGCGGTACAAATATGAGTACTGCAGAATATTCACTAGTATTGAAGCTACAATGGACAAACTATTATTACAGAAGAAAAAGAAATTAACTCGGGATGTCAAGGATTATAGCAATAAATGTGCTTATCCTAGACTTCCAGTGCAAGTACAAAAGATATCCGGTGCAGCTATTGATAACGAACATACAAGGGGTCAACCAAATGTACCAAATTCTAACAGGGCTCCGAATGGGCCACGTCAGCAAAGACCTGCCCTAAGGAGAAGTCCTAGGCTAAATAATAATGATAATTTGAATGTCAGTATAAATAATCCAGTGGTTTCTATGGCCTCGAATGTCCAACAAAATGATGATGGACATGAAGTGATTCAAGAATGTGAATCACAAGACATTCAAAATCAACCGGTTTTTCACCAAGTCAATTATTCCAAGCGCAACAATCAGAGATATGTTCACCAGCAGTCCAACCCCAGGAACAGGAGGAAGGCTCGGAAGAGATGAATCCAATTTCAGATTTTGGTTTACAACCAAAACTGTATGAGAGTTCTAAGGGGGATTTTAAAATCTATAATTATACTGTGTTGGACATACATCAAGAAATGGTTGATTTTTTAGCAAAGGATTTATCTTTTGTTCCAGGTCGACGTATGGACATTAGTAAAACCATTATTGATTTAAAAATATTTGTACGTAAGCTTAACCTTTCTTCCCTTTAATTAATAATTTAGCTTCTATGAGTACCCTCAGAGTGTCTAGTTCATATAATCCACCTCTCCATCCTACTTTAAATACTTTTGAGAGGATTTGTGAAATGGATTTATGGGCTATAAAAAAGCATGAGATTTTTAGGAACTATACACATCCTAGTAACATGAATGATTTGGAATGGGATTTCATTAACTTACTAAGGGACTGCAGAATAAGAGTAATGAAACCAGACACAGGCGGCGGCCTAGTGTTTATGGATCACTGGATGTATGTAGAATGTATGTCAAAACATTTGGACACTTCTGCATATAAATCAGTTTCTTTAAATGAAATCCATATGGCTTATAAGAAAATTAATAATATCTTAAGTGACCTGTTTTTAGAAGGGTCTATTGATTTAGAATTACATACATATTTAAAGTTGGCCGCACCTAGAATACCGGCCTTTTTTGGAAATCCCAAGTTACACAAGAGACTATGTGACCCCCCCCTTTCAGACCCATCATTGATGGTAGGGGCTCAATCACATATGCTTGTGCTAAATATATTGACAGCATTATTAAACCATTTATTGACAGTGAAAATCAAATATGCAAGGATTCCTGGTCCTTTTTGGAGAGCATTAATAAATTAGAGCACTCATCAAATGCCATCTTCTTGACGATAGATGTCAAAGATTTATATACTGTTATACCACAAGTGATGGGGATAGAATGGGTGAGACAATTTATGCTGTCAAAAGGGGCCAGTGAAGATACAATTCACCTGATTGAGACACTGTTGGAGGTAGTATTGACAAATAACTTCTTCTCCTTTGAAAACAGGTTTTATTTGCAAACATCAGGGGTAGCAATGGGGTCACCTTGTGGTGGATCCTTTGCAAATGCTGTCATGGCTTTCTGGGAAAATTCTTTACTTTTTAAGAACGATTTGTTTCAGAAATATGTCACCTGGTACACAAGGTACCAGGATGACATATTTTGTATTTGGATTGGCAATCATGATATGATCCCATTGTTTATAGAAGAAATTTCTAAAATTACTAACTTTTTAGAATTTACCTATAATGTAGGAGTAAATGAAATCAACTATTTGGATATTTCATTAATAAATGATAGGATCAATGGTAAATATAAAAGTTTGATTTTCAGAAAGCCAACGTACTCTAATTCTCTACTGCATTTTACAAGTAATCACCCATTTTTTCAGAAAAAAGCAGTAATCAAAGGTCAAATTGTACGTGCAGCACGCATGGTATCTGACCGACAAGATTATGAAATAGAATGCAGTAGATTAAAGAGTATGTTTTTAGTTAGAGGGTATCCCCCTACATTGATTTCGAATATAATAACAGAGGTTACATGTAGATGGGAGGAGGGTTCGCTATTTCCTTTATTAGGATCTAGGTATTCTCAAGGCCCTATTAGTGATCATAGTTTGGGTGATGGTCAGAAGGGTATCGTAAGCAGGAATAAAGCAGGTAATAATGATTACCGTATTAGCTTTATGCATACTTATTCCTTAGATTTTAAAGAAATCAAGGAAGTTATTCTTAAAAACTGGGATGTGTTGAGAAATGATAGACACTTGATAAACCTGTTGGGTGATACACCCAGGATTACATACAGAAGAGGTGAAAATTTAAAGGCTTTATTGGGAAGAACTAAGAATAAGATCAATTGCAATAGACAGCATGGGATGTTTAAATGTGGCTTTTGTGCGCAGTGTAAGTTTATAAAAGTAGGAAACCAGTTGAACATTAATAATAGAATATATAAGGTGAATGATTACTATAATTGCGAAACAAAGATAGTAATATATGTGGCTTTATGTAATCAATGTAAGGCATTTTATATTGGTAAAACGGAGCATAAACTAAAATGTAGGATATATGAACATCAGTACGCTATAAGTAAAAAATATATAAATAATGCCTTAGCTAGGCATGTCATTGAAAATGAAGGGCACACCTTTAGTTTTGCAATTTTACAAAAAAGATTTGTTGATAACAGAGGTGGCCCCTGGCAGATACACTTGGAAATCAATGAATTGCTCTGGCAAATACGAACCAGAGCTCATATTTTCCTGGTATTAATGAAATGTTGTCTATAAAGCCAGTGTTAAAGTTACTAACATGTAATAGATAAGATAAAATATATTTTTAACAGTTAGGGTAATTATACTTCTATAAAGAAGGGATTTTTAACTGTTTTTTAATTATTAATATTTATATTTATCATCATTCTTATCTTTGCTTCTTTTCGAAGTTTCATATATTCATTGCATTTCATGTAATATTCAACATGTATAAATACTTCTGGCTGAAGCTTAATATGTAGGTCTAAATATTTTGTTTGTGAGTAGCGTAGCACTTTAAGGTTCCCTGGATAAAGCAAAAGTAATTGAACGTATTTTAAACGTATTTTAAACTGATTGGAGACTTGTTATGTGATGTTCCTATAAATACTGATATCTGATGGTGCGTTAAAACCTTTGTCTGATGAAGGCAGGTTATTTAACTTGCCAAAAGTGTGTATTTGTTTTTAACGCTCACTTTTATCTTTTGGTATAATAAATTGCAAAGTTGATTTTCGAAGAGGCGTTGCTCTTATTGTGACCGGGTTCGTCATTTTAACAGTTTATTTGGTTTGGTTTTTTGTGGATTAGTTGAAGGTAGTGCAGGACCAGCAGATGACGAGGTCTCATGTCAGGTCCCAGATGTGATGCAGCCTATAGCCATGGCCAGATGAGGAGGAAGAGGTGGTTCTGCTGGGAACAGCCTTCCCAAATGTGATATTGAGTTGCAGTGTTACAACATATGTTGTCGGTAATAGTCAACATAATCCAGGATTAGCTATAACAGCATGCATACATAGTCCCAGTAACCCAAAACACCAGATTTGAAATGGTTGCATAGCAAACGGAACAGATGCATATATGGAACCACAGTGGCCATTACAATGGCACGCAGGTGACATTGTTAGCAACAGGCCACCAATACTACTGTTTAAACATGGAACATGAATAACAACAAAGTTCAGTATGTGCTGCACAATAGGATATATGTCCCAACAGAAGGTCTGGTGTAGACATACCGAGTGATGTGTGTGTGTTCAGACTAGGTATGCATATATGATGGGGGTGAGGGAGATTTTAAGTATCAAGTACAATAACCTTGCAGTGTGATGTCCTCAAACCTTGTACTTGTTTAGCTCTTTCAGGTACCATGTACAGGGAAGGGTTGCCTGCATATACTGCAGACAAAACAGATATCATTGTGCAGTACCTCATGCAGCATCACAGAACCCTGTTTTCATGAACATCACATGATATGCAGGAGAGGACTGCCCTGTGGAACGAGCTTGTCCACAGGGCAAACAATGTCGGCCTGCATAACCAAAGTTATGAGTAGGTACAACATCATTGTACTGACCTCATTAGCCACACCCGTCAATGTGCTGCTGCTGTCAGAAGGGATCAGCAATCCACAGGTGGGGGTCATACCATCCAGCCCCCACTGACTCATGTGGAGGAGCTCCTCACCAGCTTTGGGGCACCCACACGCCGGCAAGTTCCAGCAGCCAAAGAAAGTATTGTGGAGGTGGGTGCTACCCACACAATGGAGCAGGATCATCCAGGTAAGGCCCAAGGCCCCAGGGCACATTAGTAGACCAGTGCTGCTTATCAATCCTCATCTGTAAAGTATATATATGCATATGTCAGATAACATAGTCTGTTGCTGCAGTGTATTAAGGAGCAGATGTGCATAATCTCTAGTATTGTGGGTTTGTATAGATGATGTTCTGAAATGCTGCTCCCATCCTGTACCAATGGCACAGGTGTGGCTACTGACATTACATTTCTCACACAACTATGTGGGTCCCTCTGGTATCCAACTATGGCAGCAGCTTGCAGATGGTGAGTATGGATTTTTTTCTATTTCACATTTGCCAGTACACTGACCATGTTATGGCCATGCTATGTGCCATGCACACATGTAACGCACCTACCCATAATGCATGCTGTAGATGTTCACTTGATTGATTTGTGTTTTTTACCAGATGCACTCCATTTTTTCTGGTGGTTCATTTTCATGAAGGACAGTGAAGGTAGTACCACACCCACCAAGTGGAATGAGGCCCTTAGGGGATCCGAGGTGGGAGAGTTCCGCAACATTGCGGGACAATTAACCCAACTTATTGACTTACTTACTCCCATAAGTCAAGGACTTGTTGCTATTTTATCCAAATCTTCCAGGGCAACAATGGCATGGTCCGTGGATCGCAGGCTGACATTCCCAGAAGTAGTAATACTAACTTTCAGGCTACACCTAATCTCTTGCACCCATTGGAAGGTAGCGATGGTAAATTACCACTTTCCTTGTCAGCAAGAGAGAAGAATGTACCAGTGGACTTCAACGACTGGCTTAATCAAAACTTGCTGTTTCATTTCTCTGAGGACACAAATGTGAAGTCCAATTCAAACGACACATACAGAGAATCTTTGGACAAATTACAGGCTGCTTTACTAAGGTACAAGACATTGAATTTGGACAATGTATATCTACATGGGTGTTTAAATAAACACATTGTACCTAAAGGTTTAAGGATATTTAAATATCCGAATAATGTAGTGGAAGGAAGTGAATTCCACAAGAAACTTTTGAATATTTTCAATAGTTGCGGCTTAGAAATAGTCCAAGCAATTACTAGAAAGAATGATAGGGAAATTAGTAAAATGAAGGAATTAATTGATATGTATAATGAGAGAGTTACCATAGATTTAATTTTCAGTATAGAAACTGAGAAGAATAGATATTATGATATTAGAGCACAAATTGACAAAAAACGTGAAGATATCATAAAACAGAAATACAAAAAACTTGAATGTGACATTAAAGAATATCAGGAAGGACTACAATACCCAGCACCTCCACATAATAATTATACATCATTTAGCAGAGGAAAGGTATCCAATTCCAATGCTTTTCCCCGTCATTATGAAAACAATAGACATACCCAGGAACACATAGATGGCCCAGAGCCCACTGAAGGTAATTTTGAGCCCCTTCCATGGAGGTCCGAAAGAATCCGTAATAGGAATTTAAATGGGAATATTAACCATTTTTACAGGGGGCGATACCAACAGAGGGGAGGGAGATACAACAGGACCTGGCAGTAGTATCAGAAATGGATATTAACATAACACAAGGTGAAGGTTATAAAATAGTAAGCCAAGCCGGATTCCATATCTTTAATTATAGTAATCAAGAAGTGACCCAAGAATTCTTTAACCTTTTCACTAAAGGTTTTAAATTTGTACCTAGCCAGAGCAGTAACTTAACATAGATGTCAAGATGTTCGTCAGAAAACTAAATTTGGAAAATATGTTTGGAAATAGTTCAACGAGAATACAAAACAGAGGGCCTAAGAAACATAGCATTTTAATCCACCTATCCACCCTCAATTAAAAAATTTGGAATATAGTATTGAGAAAAGAATTAGAGATAAAATCAGGATCAATACCAAAGTATCTAATTTGGAAGAAAAAGAAAAATTATTACTAACTACTTTGAGAAAAGATCCAAATATTAGGATTATGGAACCAGATAAGGGTGGGGGATTATAATAATGGATAAAATTATTTATGATGGCAAAATGTATTCTATATTACATGATGTTCCAAGGTACAGTAAGGTATCTATTAATGAAATTAATATTTTGTAAAAAAAAAAATAGACTTGGCCCTCAAAGATCTATTTGATCAAGGGGTAATAGATTATGATACTTTCCTATACCTGGAAAACACTTCACCTAGGGTACCCTCGATATTCGGGGTACCCAAGGTTCATAAAGATGTCTCTGACCCCCCCCCCCTTAAGACCCAATGTAGTATCTGAAGGTTCCAAGATTTCTCCTTTATCAAAATTTCTAGACTGGAAAATGAAACTATTTTGGGGGAAAGACAAATATTTATTAAAAGATTCTTGGGAATTCTTAAGGCAAATCTCACCGGATTTAAAGGCAGCCAACCTTAAATTCGTTACTATTGATGTAACAGATTTATTTTCTGTTATACCCCATGAGACAGGGCTAGCCTGGATAGAGAAAGCTCTCAGAGATAATTCAATGACCAGTGAGAATGACATTTATGCTGTTCTAGAATTAACTGAACTTGTTTTGAATAACAACTTTTTATATTTCCAAGGTGAATTTTTCAAACGGGAATCTGGGTTAGCTATGGGGGGCCAACTGTGCTCCCACCTATGCTGAAATAGTATTGTCGGTATGGGAGAAAAAATTTATAAACAAAAGTAAGTATGTTAAATATTGGAATTTATGCACCAGATTCCTGGATGACATATGCATTTTTTGGCCCGGTACAGAGGAATTATTAGAAGAATTTATTAGATACATAAACCAAAGTACTGCATTCTTAAGATTTACACATCAAGTGACCATTGATCATGTAAATTATTTGGACGTTTCCCTACAAGTGATTGAAAGTGGGTTTAAATCTACTATATATAGGAAACCCACCTTTTCCAACACCTACATTAGATATACTAGTGCCCATCCCTTATACCAAAAAAAGAGTATAGTCAAGGGACAGTATGTTCAGCCTTGTCACATGACTTCTAATGAAGAAGATTTCATGAGAGAATGTGACCTACTTATGAAAATGTTTTTGCAGAGAGGATATCCTACTGAACTAATAAGTGACATACAAAGGGAAGTGAGTTCTAGCAGACAGGGAAAATTCAAAGCTGTTTTAGGGATGAGGTCAATACAAACTAAATTTCTATCAGGTCAACAGGAAGGTGAAACAGGTTCAACATATAACAATATTTTTATTACTAAAAATTAGTGCTAATGCTTATGCAATTAAAAATATAGTAGAAAGCAAATGGGTCAAATTTAATGAATTCACTGACCTACCTAACTTAAAAGGGAAAACTATTAAAACTGTATTCCGGAAAGGTTACAATATAAAAAACTTATTAGAAAACAATAAGTATCCTTCTGTATTTTCCAGTAAATCTAAGGGCACATACAAATGTGGAGCCTGCCCTCAATGTAAATATATTACACATCAACAAAAAATATTTTTAGCAGTTAGGAAGAAATGGATAGCAGCTTCAAACTATTCTAACTGTAATTCCCAGGGGCTAGTGTATATTGCTTTATGTAAAGGGTGTAAAGGATTCTACGTAGGGAAAACTGAGAGAACTTTAAAACGTAGAATATATGAAAATATGAATGACATCCAGAAGCAGAGTTCTAGAAATGCTTTATATAAACACACCCTTCAATGCTCCCGAGCTAAATTTCACTTTCATGTGGTAGAAATGGTTCCTAGAGAACTTAGGGGAGACCCCTGGGAAACTAAACTAGAATATAGGGAGACATATTGGCAAGTAGTTTTAGAAGCCAATAAATCTCCGGGCATGAACGACTGCATATCCATTGCTCCTTTACTCAAGCTTAGATGTGTGAAGTTATAATACATATAATGTCAGTGACATGACATTTATATATTTTATTTATATTGACATCTACAGTATATTGTATTAGTTGCATCTAATTGCTGGGAATATGTAGTCCATTTTATTATATATTTCATATATTATATATTGTATTATAAAAGTTCCATATACAGTCAACATGTATTTTAAATATATTTAGTATTCATATGAAATACTTCAATACAACATTATTTATATTAGTGAATAGGTTTTTAAAGTTCATTATGTGAAATATTTGATGTTTCAGGAAATTATTTTATGTAATTTATTCATTTAAAGGGCAGGATTCAGGAAGCCTCCGTGTAAGAGATACAAGGCTTACACGGAGGCTGCAGTTAAACGGTGTGACGTCAGCATATCATGCATATGCATGAGGGCATGCTGAATCACACCTAATGCTAACACGGTCCGTGGAAGACAGTAGAGGGCGTGTCCGTAGGCCGAGCCCTGCAAGAGGACACGCTCCCAGAAGAGTAAAAGTGCTCAAAGTAAACACCCACGACAGAGTCCATGTAAATGTGAATAAACATAACACAACGCATGCCCCCACAGACTATGAACATAAAATATATAAATGAACATGTTATATATTTTTTTTTAAATTGTAAAGATGTTTGCCCGTGAGTGCGCTCGTTTGCGCGGGCGTGCCCGTAGCTTAGCCACAGTTAGCAGTCAGTGGAAAAGCATATAAGAACTAAATATGCAAAGCAATCCAAGAAGCAATAGCGTAGCGGTAGAGACGTCAGCTGAAGAGCAGGCAGTCATGGTTCAAGCCCCCACAACATCAATTTTTATTTTTAGTAAAATAAGCACGAAACAAGTCCCTGACAAATATGCACACATATAAAATTATATTATATGTAAAATGTAATGAAATAGGCCATTTATTTTGAAGAAATGTGAGATAACAAAACAATAAAAAATGCCAGATGTGCCTATAGCAGAGCTACAGTTTAACAAGGTCATTGCATCTGCCCGTAGGTGAGCAGTGGTTTAACAGGTGTAAAATGAGTGCCCGTAGGTGAGCAGTGGTTTAACACGCTGAAACTGTGTGCCCTTAGCTGAGCTGAGCGTAACATGTGTGCTAACAGCCAAATGAATTGTAAACCAGCGTACCCCGTTTGCACGGAGCTGTGCACCGCGCCAACAAGCTAACCGAAGGGCAACGTTGAGCAAGCTATATCAAAACTGCCTTTACACAGACACATCCCCCTAGCTTGTCTAGACAGTCATAAAATATAAAAAGCAGTGGCCAGGTTCGAACCCAAGATACCATGCACCATAGGCAAGGTACTGAACCACTAAGCCATGACAGCTGTACTTAGAAATGCAGTAATAGCAAATATATAGGAATGAATAGAAAGTGGAGCATGACAAAGCAGGTTTTGTGAAGTTGATAAAATTCCAAAATGGCCAATCACAGATAAGTGCGGGAAAAACGGCATATATAAGCCCCATAGGCGGGAATACACAGCATAATTGATTGTAGAACTAACTTGCAGCCAGAATGTCAGGAGTAGGTGAGGGTAGTTGCTTTCGAGCAAAGAGGTGGGGTGTTGAGGAGTCCAGATACATGGTCTGGTTCTTAGTCCACAATCATGAGGCCCAACTCATGCAGGACCAGGTCCTGTGGGGAGCATATAGGGTTGAGGCGTGGGACCGGTTGGCTCATGATCTCACCAGTGCTACAGGGATTCCAAGGACTGGTGAGCAGGTCCGTCACCACCATGCGGACCTGAAGAGACGTAAGCAGGACCAATTGAACCTTTGGATCCAGGAGGCCCGGCAAATGCCCAACGCCCCACTACTGAGTAAGTTACATTTAATTATGCATGTAAGAAATTAAACTAGATGATATTATGGAGATGTGTATTCCAATATTACTTCATTTATATTAGAGCTGCAGGTGTCCGTTCTGCGAACCGCAGAGCCTATGGCGATAGGCTGGTGCGGTTGCGCCACCAGGCAGGTCAGTAATACACTCCCAGTAACTGTAAAGAAATATAAAAGTATGACAGTTAGCAAAAGAGTGCAGTGTAGTCACTAAGTAATAAAATGTGCAAGTAACAGTGTAAGAGTGTTTGCAAGTATTGCCTGATTACAAAAGTGTATTGAAGTCTGTAATCCAAACAGATACATGAAAATGTCTGAAATAAAGTCTGAAATAAAGATGCCCCACCTGTAATATAATAGTGCACAACCTGCAGCAGGCTGAAAAGTACAGCTGCAGAAGATGAGCAAATCACATGTGTGAAATATATCCCTATTGAAATACTGAAACATGACAGAAGTGAGACTGCTGGAAAGGATTGTAATAACTACAGGTAAAACATGTCAATAAAGCCTAGAAGTAAGTACCATCCTGAATAGTAAAATGAAAACAAGTGAGAGAGTGTGAGAAAGAGTTATGAATCCACCAATAAAGTAGTAATAACCCCTGAATAAAGTATACTGCAGTCAGTACAGAATGAAATGAATGTGACAAGTAGAACCAAACTGCGAAATGTGTTCAAAGTGTTGCTGCAGCTGGAATGTGTATCCCAAAATCTGGATATGTTGCTCTCAGTCTGCAATATGCAGATAGTATGATTGTCTGAAATACCAAACATCCACAGTTGTCTATAGCTATATAAAGCAAATGTAGCAGGATGATGCAGCTGAACAAAGTCAGATATGAACGTGTATGAATAACAATAAAATGTATATTGATGTAGCAGTAACAGTCCTATCACCAAATTGAAGTAGTTATCATATAGGAAACTGTAGTTAGAACAGTAGTGTGTATATATCTGCAGCTATTAGAAATGTACAGCATATGTATTGGTATTCAAAGGTGTTAATAATATTTTCTTCACCCCACCCTATAACCACATATAATCCATTCCATGTGAAATTGGTATGTGCAATCACAGTTAACACCCCTGGACATTTGTCCTGTTGGGTCATAAATATTTGCATGTACGTTGATGCATCTGCCCTGTTCATACATCCAAACCTGATGGCCTGTTGCCATCAATCAACCCTGCATGTTGTTGGACTGTGTATTGCTGTTCAAATTATGCATGTGTTATGCTCGCTGTTCAATGGTGTGAATATCTGGGTGTTTGGTTAATGGGAATACTAATGCATGCTGTTACAACTAATTGTGAATGGTTACTAACCCAAACTGTCATGACATAATGCAAAACATAGGACGACAGGGAAGGCAGGTTCCAGCGGACCCACCTCTCCCACCTCAGCTGGCGAGTGCACCTGGCACAAGTGCCCAGTCTGAACCCTCCTCTGGTGGCCCTGTGCCACCTGCAGGTGGAAGCGCTGCAGGGGATGGGGCACGTCCCCCCTCTGCAAGTGTGGCCGGAGGAGAACCACCACTCACCCTCCGTAGCGTCCGGACTGTGGTGCGTAGGGAGATCCGGGACTCTGTTCTTTGGCCCCTACGCCAGCTTGAGGCACAGGTGGCACAACTTACAGGCATGCCTGTTGCCCAGCTTACACAGCCCCCAGCACAGCCCCGTCCTGGGCAGTGAAGGAACAGTGGCAATTGCCCATGGGTGGGGATATCAGTTCCACTGTTGCCATCTGTGGGCTCATGGGCTCTGGATATCCAAACATCCATCCCCGTCAATTGTGTAACCCCCCCCACATGTGTCATACACTGCCCCTGTATGTGTCTTGTTTGTCTTGTCTGTTGACCTACCCAACCTACCTCCCCAGCTATACCGAATTCCTTCACCTGACATACCACTCTCACCTGAAAAAAAAAAAAAAAAAAAAAGGGCACTCTGTACCCACAAAATAATTACGCCCCATACATAGCTGCCCATTCCGCACACATCTCTGCTGGACATGGAAACTATCAATTACAATTGGCTGTACAACAAGTATTATTGTTGTCCTGACACCTCTCTCAGGGGTGGCAGGTTTCAAATGTCACACCAAATTACATACATATGCACAGCTGTTGCTGATGAAGAAATGGGCAGCTATGGGCCTTATCTACATCCCTCCTGCAAAACCCAAGCTTGTTTCTCTACTGTCTTACCCACTTTGTGACCCCTTTTTCACCACTTTCCTGTCTCCCCATTTTCATTTCTTTCAAAGAAAATAGCGCGGGTGTGCGCCAGAGTAAGCACTGTTAAGCGGTTGTAAGCGGGTGAGAGCGAAGCTGAACACCAGTGCGCATGCGGGAGCTCCACGCAAACCAGCACTAACCCAGTTACAACTGCTTAAAAGTGCCTTAGTCACTCTGATTGACAGGTCCTGTAGTCAGTTCAAAAGCAAAATAAAATCCCACTGTCAGTCCCGAACCCAGGACCGTGGAAACAGTAGTTTGCATGACCTACCACTAAGCCATGACTGTTACACAAGAACACTGTGCTAAAATAAATATATCATGTAATGGTAGGAATTAATGTAAAGGGAATATTGGATGTGTAGTACACAAAGCATGTCATTTATACTTACTGTCAAAACTAGTGGATTTCCATAATAGTAGTGTGTGAACAGAAACAGCCATGCTAGTTGGTAGCTAGTAGGTAATAATGTCAGTTAATGTACATATATAAATGTATGTATATTTACATATATATATATATATATATATATATATATATATATATATATATATATAGTTGTAGGTGTCAGTGTGCATACACATTTACTACAGGAAACAGGAGAGAGGAATGGAGAAATGTGAATCTACAACACAGCCTGAATCATGAGAGAGATACTAACCTTTACACTCACAGAACAGTGTCCACAGCATACCAGCATGGTCCCCGCCCTTGCAATCTGAAAGGGCAACGCATATCTCACATACCCTTTTATAGCACTGTCCTGAAATCACAGTGAGAACTGCAATCAGTACACAACTGGCTGCATGCGATTAGCAAATGCTGGCTTACAATTGGTGCAGAGGCCATCACATGGACTTATGCAGCTACCTACAAAAGCATCCTGTACTCACACTCCACACATGCAATACTTTCATTGCACTGTCTGGAGGCAGACAGAGAGAGAGAGACAGAGAGAGAGAGAGAGAGAGAGAGAGAGAGAAAGAAAAAATTAAGAACACAAACAACAACACACGGTACACAAACTAAGTTGAAGCTGTCAGCAGTGTCAGTACCAAGCTGTGCCAGCAGCAGCAGGAAGCTGTAGTATCAGTAACGCAACCAGCTGCGACAAACACAGGTAATGTAAAGTAACAAGTTAATAGTCTGCATACTGTGAATCCTCCATATGTGTCATAGGTCTGTATCTATAGGTATGTCCATGTGATATGTTGTGTGCACGTAGTTCCACCCAAAGGGGATGACTATACATTACATGTCATTCAGTGTTAGGCCATGATCCTGGCACCAGTTTTCCGTTTCAGTGAGGCCTGTCTGTAGGATGTGTGTGTCAGCTGGTGTAACGACTATGGCGCTTAGTTTGCAGTCATCTGGGAACTTTGTAATCCACAACCCGCACATGTTTGCTTTTACATCTGAGAAATAAATGCCAAACAAGAGGGGTCCTAGGACAGAGGCCTGTGGGATACCACATGTGACTGGCATTGAGTCTGACATGGCTCCTACAATATCGATATTATGGATTCTGTATGTCAACCAGTGTGCAACCCATCATGTGACATATGTAGTAACATGTAAGCTAATGAGCTTGCCTATGATGCCTGAGTGGAGTATTGTGTTGAAGGCCTTAGGCAAGTCCAGGTAGGCTATATGGATTGCGTTGCCCTCATCAATGGCTGTAGTGACTGTTTTGAAAGGTCAACCAGGTTCAAAAGGCAGGATCAGCCCATCACAAAGGCAAACTGGCTGGGAACAAGTGGCTGCAGGTACCCAATATTGCTGTATACGCGTCCCATACTGAATCATTCTATAGCTTTGCAGACCAGGCTGGTTAAGCTTATGGTGCGGTAGTTCCCAGGGTCAGTAGAGGTGCCTCTTTAGTGGAGTGGGACCACTGTTGCTGTTTGCCAGTGTTCAGGTACATATCCCGTAGTACGGCCAAGGCTAAATATCAGTCTTATATGCGGTTGTATGTCCTCTTGGAGTTCATGTAGCACACATCCAGGGATACCATCAGGTCACATTGATGCTGTGTGTTCTGCTTTGCTGAGGGCGGCCCTCACCTGGATATGTGAGATGATAGGGAGGTTACATTCAGCTGTGATAAGTATTTCTAAGTGTGGGGGAGAAGGAGGGGGGATACGTGCACTGAACCTGTCTGCAAGAATGTTGCCAATATCTGTGTGTTCGGTGAATGTTAAGTAGGTGTGTAGTAACTCAGAGCATATCTGAGGCATTTGGTCCATATGTGTAACATAACTGAAGAAGGCCTTGTGGTTATCTATAGTGTTTGTGGCCATTTCCCTCCCAGAGTAGGCCGTGGATGTTGTTATGAGAGACCGTAGCTTATTACCAGTGCTGACCACAGATGCCTTCCCTTAATGTGAATCTGCTCTGTCCTGCAGTAGCCTCCTTCTATCATTATACAATCTGCCTTTGGCTGGGGTCCACCGGACAGGATGCCTAACCTTTGTGCATAGGGCCTGGGTTAGAAATGTGTGTGCATGTTCCATGCATTCTTTGGGATGTCCGTGGGAAGCATTTGCAAAGGGGTCAGCAGTGTGGGTTGTGGCTTCCACTGGCCCAGGGGGCTGCATGGATACCATCTCAGTCCTAACAAGTGAATAACTGTCTAATCACATACATATCAAAGTAGTCTACTGTGCTGGTGGTGGTGGTGGTGGGATATGTATATCCAGGCCGAGTAACTTGTGTCCAGATCACACTAGTGGATGGCGTTCCACATACAGTACCTTGGTATGAACCCCCAGAGTGAGGTTGTGCATTGGACCCATCGCAGTGTGCTGACCGATGGGGCATGCTACTATGTTGTATGGAATGTGGCAGGTATTGTTGCACAGGTGTTGGCTGAGCACTGATATCTGGCCATGTACTTGTGTATCCACCAAGAGACACACACATGCTACATATGGGAGTAGTAGTATATCACTACAGTTGAGTATCATGTATAGTATGTGTGCCATATATTGCTGACATAGTCTGCTGATATCCTGTTTGTGTTCTCTTCCAGGGACATGGCGCGTCAGCGTAATCCTGCTAACTCTGCAGCAGAAGATGAGGAGATACACCAGAGCCTGGTGCGGGATTATGGCATACTGTTTTCCTGCACCAGCCAGAATCAGGAGAGGGCTGCACTGTGGCAAGACCTTGTCTGTAGGGTAAATGACATTGGCACGCATAATAGGACATATGAGCAGGTACGACATTACTGCAGTGATTTAATCAGAAATGTCCATCAGCGTGCGTTGGATATCCACAGGCAACAGGTTGCCACAGGAGGTGGGGTGGCCACAATTCCCCCCTCACCAGACTGGAGGGGCTACTCCTAAGTGTTGTGGCTCCAGCCCCAGAACATCAACAGCAACACACCTGCATCATGATGGAGGCTGGATCCACACAGCAACACGACATGGAGCGTGCAGGTAATATGCCATATGCACACTTGACTGTTCTGTACACTGTTAGTTTATGCATGTGTAAGGTGTGTCCGTGGTATGTAGCTGTCAACATAGTATGTAATTGTGCAGGTGTGATATTGCCAATATCAGCAGCTGACGTGTGAAAGGCAACTGGTGTACTACTGCACTGTATCATATGCAGTATCAATGGCACAGTTGTGCCCACTGACATTAATCTCCTCATTTCTGCAGGTCCCTCCGGTGTTACAGCAAGGCAGCCCATCCATGCTGGTGAGTGTGTTTTAACAATACCTATAATAGACCTGATAGTGCTAGTAATACTAATGTAACTCAGTAGTGCTCTGTGTGTATACTGCGGGGTGTGCATGTGTGCATGTATGCATGTGTGCCTGTGTCCACGTGTGCATGTGTGCATGTGTGCCTGTGTCCACGTGTGCATGCGTGCATGTGTGCATGTGTGCCTGTGTCCACGTGTGCATGTGTGCGTGTGTGCATGTGTCCATGTGTACAAGTGTCCATGTGTGCATGTGTGCATGTATGCATGTGTGCTTGTATCCACGTGTGCATGTGTGCATGTGTGCCTGTGTCCACATGTGCACGTGTGCATGTGTGCATGTGTGCCTATGTCCATGTGTGCATGTGTGCATGTGTCCACGTGTGCATGTGTGCATGTGTGCATAAGTGCATCACTGGTAACATTGTGTAGACATTGTAAACTGTGTTTCCTGTCTTCCTCCCACAGGTTCTGATGCTGCTCTGGTGTCCTGCAGCAGGAAACCTGAATCTGGTACCACAGGTACTGATAATGATGATATCTGTGTAATAGCACAGGAAGGTGTGTCAGGGTCCGTCATTGGTCAGCCAATTGACAGTACACAGCTGTCAACCCCATCATTGCGCACAGTCATCCTGCCAGTACATCCTGTGTCACCATTGTCCCTAGGTGATGGACAGGATACAGTGGGCATTGACCAGGGTAATGTGGTATCTGTGGCACATGCTTCCCCACACAGCAGCCATGGGCAGGGTCCTGCGATGGTACCACACAGACAGTTGCCCATGGATTCTCGTGGGAGCATCCATGGGCGTACTGCCTCTGGCAGATGTGCCCAAAGAGGTCTGTCAACCTCAGCTATGTTTCGGGCTGTCATGCAGGCACAGTCACGTATGGAAAGGTACACCAGACAGGGTCTGAGGGAGCTGAGAGCATGTCGCACAGCCATGACTGACAGTATGCGTGACATCGCGGATGCTATCCGTAATTTCACCGATGTCATAGACAGACGTTGTGGGGACATATTACAGTAGTTCCACAACCACATGTCCATGAGCCAGGGCAATGGTGGACGGTTGCGGCATTGACGTGGCCGTATGCCAGCAACAGCAGCAGCTGGCAGTCGGAGTGGATGACAACAGGCCCGCAGATGCCCCCATAGTGCCAGCAGCAGCCCCAGCAATGCTGGGTCTGTGCTGTCATCAGAACGCCCCAGGAGACCACGTGCATGTGGCTCTGGACAGTCCCAACAGGGACCTGTGTCCAGTCAACACACTCCCGCTTCGGATGATAGCACCCAGTCTGGCTTAGTACCGGATACGGTCCGTAGCACCCCTGCCAGGCACAGTTACTGTGTCCGTGCCCACAGACACTGATCTGTATGACCTGCCAAGTGCAGTCTGTGGCTGTCCACAAACTCCTGTATATGGCAGCCATGAGGTGGAACTGTGTGCGTGCATACACACATGTGAAATGTTAACACCTAGGGCTACCACATACATGCACACACTGCACCAACAGTGCCCCACCCTGTACTGCTGTCTCTCACCAACACACATACACACACATGTTAATTGGTGGTATCAGTGGCAGACTCAGGCATACATAATTCACACCCTGTACATATGATGAAACTGTGCCACCTCCTGCAATGTCCAACATCAGTGCAGGAACAGGTAAACACATTGCTGATGCACAGGGTGACTACATAGAAGTGTATTAGTAGTATCATGTTGGTAACAGTACAGTGTGCTGATATGACTGTGTGTATATCCCAGCATGCCTGATGCAGTAACCGTATGACTGTCCTGAATTGTTATCTACACCCATAGTAAGTTCCATAGTGTAACAGCTGCACATTATTGCATACCGGTGGTAAGGATGTCAACAGATAGCCACATACATGGGTAGCACAGGAGGGAAGCTAATGCATGTAGTGATACGCAATGATGGACATGTACAGTAATGGTGGCAAGTTGCCCACAATGACTATGCAATGTGGATGTTTGCGCATGTTGATATGTGTGCAGTACCAATGTAATACAAATCACAATTAACTATGACATAATATCAGTTCTACCATGGACATCTGAGCTGTTCATTCCTGGGTACATGTTGATAGTGCCTACATATTTGCACTGTTACCTACTGTTAGTGTTACCCCTTATTTGTTGTACAATGGACTACTTCCAGCCCTGCTTACTGTAGCTTTATTTGCATGCATGTTCACTTGGGGTTCCCTGGAACACTGCTTCCACCTGCAATGCAGAGTTACAGTGCTTCTGTGGACTCCTAGTGACGTCTGCATAGCGTACTATACGTATGTCAAGTTTCCACATGACAGAACGTCAATGTCTGTCCTGTTCGCATGTACGTTGCCTGTGACACATTGCACATGACTTACCTGGCATTTACCCACGTGTGCAGTCATATATGCCAGTGCTATGAAATCAGTAGCAGTACACCCACACATACACATCTTCAGTATGTTGTTCCCCATTGGCCCTATGTGTTGGTATTCACCATGGCAATCACACTACTATGGTAGCATGTGCTAAGGTAACCTGTGAATCACCTCTATGGTCCAGTTGTGGTTTATGTGAGTCATGTGGCAATGCCACAGCTGCCACATGTATGCAGTCAACCCTCACCCCTGGCCAGGAACGTACAACACATGTGTGGGATGCTGCCACATAGCCAATCTGGGGACTGAGCACTCTGAACCCAGTACTGCCATACCCTGTCAGGTGGCATGACATACTACAGTGACTACAATACCATTCTGACATAGACCCGCACTGACAGCAATCTGAACACACTGGGGCATACTTGGAGACTCAGAATAGCATCCTGCCTGAGCATCACACACCTCTGCAGCTGGCACACAGGCATACGTTACGTCGGAACAGAGCACATGCCACACATGGCACACACATCCCGTGTGCCATACACTCACAGCCTGTAGGGCTACACAACACACCTGCTACAGATGTGTCAGGTACCTCTTGGCCGCTGCAGTGGGGTCCTGCTCAACAGGCTGTACATGGTGAAGGTCACAGTGATATGCCTGTGGGGCACTATGGTCCACCACAAAACACATGCATACAGGTCAGTCAGAGGCATGGACACATATGACTCAGTCATTGACCATGCCACTATGGATGACCTGAGACATACCTCCCTGGACTACATGATAGAGAACATAGAAGGGATCTCTCAGCATGTGGCACAGGCCAGTATGAGCCTGATCTTGGTTGCCATCATACCCTCACCAGGTATGCTACCACAATATGTAGGAAGGGTGTTCTATGTCTACATTCTGCTCAATCTCCAATGTCATTCATAGGGTATCCACTGACTGTCAACGTGTGCTTACATGCTAGGGAAGCCACAATGATTTGCGAGGGGCAGCTTGCACGTGACACCCATGGGCCATTGTATATTGGCAAAGCCCCTTGATACACACATAGTGTCTTTTGCTGCAGGACACGGATTACATAGCCACCTCCACAGGTATCACACAGGATAGGACACTAACAGTGATGCTACACAACACCAGCAGTGTACACCGCAAGATGCATGCTCTGGACACTGTCCTCAGCACGGTGAACTGCAATATCTGTGCAGTACCAGATTCCTGATTCACGGCTCACAGGTGCAACCCATCACTGCCAGGTTATACCTCATACCATGCCTGTTGTCCCCTACACATGTAACACACATGGACAGAGGGGTGGTATCCCAAGGCACCACAGATACACACACCTCCAGGTTGTTGGCACAGCACAAAGCATCAGGGCCTATCCATGAGCAGCTAACAGTGTGTTGGACTGCCTTCTGGTTCATAGCCTGGCACACACAACCCTCCCATACACAGGAAACCCACCTATCCTCCCTAACAACACTGGCAATATGACAGTCTCAAGAAATGTCTTTATATGGCTGGACTGCATCCAGCCAAACATTGTGCGTGAGCATTACTGTAGCTACAACACACTAGCTGAAAGGTTCCCAGCATGTGGTCACTGAATTGCAGTGGAATAACATGTTACCACTCCCACAACAGGTGGAAACATGCAGCACCTGTTCATCGACTACATGTAGACTATATGGCCCAGACCAGATGTGTATCCCCTGCTGTAGGTATTATACCATATACAACCCACACTGTATAGACACATACTGTGTGCATCCTCTGCACAGTAAGACACAGTCATATTGTTATGCATTGCGAATACCATTTATCCACTTGAGGCACGTGTCAGACATTGTAACTACTGCAGGTCACAGGTATTTATGTGTATGTGTCACACACATACATCATGTGTGCATTGCCATTGCTGGTTTAGGCAATGGCATGCATTGTTATGCACAACAACCCACACAAGGTCATATTGTGTGACACAACCACACGTGGCAGTTGTGGGTTTCCAAAACATACCTATCTGTGCTCTGACAAGGGTAATAGACCCAGTAGCGGAGCACACTATTGGCATTACTGGCCAAGTAGCCCTGTTTGGCTGTACTGATAGTGTGGTGACATCCCCTGTGTTTACTGGGGGAATATGCAGCATCTGGTGTATTGTAGTATTTGCCAAAAGGATCTGTTCTCTCGCATTTGCAATTACACACACCCTACTACCCCCCACACACACACACTTGCCATTTGCAGGATTCATACCCCTACTTAACTATGTCACGACACGTGAGAGAAACGCATTAGCGAAGCGCACTATTCGGATTACTTGGAGGTTCTGCTTCTCCAGCTGTACTTATAGGGTGCTGACATCATCAGTGTTTAGAAAGGGTAATGTGCATCATGTAGTGTGATCTCCTGATTGCCAAAAAGCACATGTTTTTCATACAGAATTGCACACACACAAACTCCCCACATCCAAACACACACACTTGCCATTTGTAGGTTTCAAACTCCTACTTAACTATGTTATGACACTTGAGAGAGACGCATTAGCAGAGTGCGCTATTCAGATTACTGGGAGGCAGCCCTTCTCCAGCTGTACGTATGGGTGCTGACATCATCAGTGTTTGGAAAGGGTAATGTGCATCATGTAGTGTGATCTCCTGATTGCAAAAAAGCACATGTCCTTTATACAGAATTATTCACACACAAACTACCCTCATCCAAACACACACACTTGCCATTTGCAGGTTTCAAACTCCTTCCTAACTATGTTATGACACTTGAGAGAGACGCATTAGCAGAGTGCGCTATTTGAATTACTGGGAGGTTTCCCTTCTCCTGCTGTACTTATAGGGTGCTGACATCATCAGTGCTTAGATAGGGGAATGTGCATCCTGTAGCGTGTTTTCCCAGTTGCCAAAAGGGAGACTTCCCTCACACAGACTTGCACACACATAAACCCCACTCACCCACACTGAGCATTTGCATGGTTCAAACCCCTACCTAACTATATTATGGCACTTGAGGAAGACGCATTAGCAGAGCACGCTATCTGAATTACTGGGCATCTGTTCTGCACCTGCAGTATTTATAGGGTGCTGACATCTTTATTTCTACAGAGGTATGTACATCTAGTACTACCTGTCAGGTGGGGAATAGCATATATATGCATTTGCAGCCACCTACTTCAGGGTCAGATATGCACATCACACTGGCAGGTTATGTTCTATACCATGCTTCCTGACCACAGGACCTGTAACACACAACACAACCAGTCCAGAACACCACTCCCACATCCAGGACACTCACTTTGCTTCCCTGGGAACAGTGTCGGGATATGCAGGTGTTCACATACATCATTCCAGCTGTTAACATCAGGTACAGGCATATTGTGTGTGGGAACTACTCAGGCCTCTACAACTTTACCCTACAGCCACTACAATTTGTGGGTCCATGTGCTATGGCAGAACCACTCACCACAGCCACATGGGGGAATACATTTTGCACCTGTCCATCTGCAACATGAGTACTCACTGTTCCACACCAGAGGTAGACCACCATTGTTGATATCTGACCATACCCACCTTTCCCTGGACATCCATATCCCATCCCCACCCCCAGGCAAGGTTGTCACTGCAAATAAACTGTATTTAGCACAAGCAGACTCTACACTTGTGAAGACTGGGGTGGACGACTTCAAAGGACCCATGCTGGGGGACTATACTGGCCACTCTGCATAATCCTTGACAATTGCATTCTATGAGCATGTGTAAGGTTTGCATTGATCATGTTATCCCACATATACCCATGACTGCTCCACAACAAGACACCTGTCAGGTGTACACCAGCCATATATGAGCCGTCCAACAGACAGAGTGAGCTAATACATTGCAGAGCTGTAGCTCACAGAGGGAGGACATCTATGAACAGTACCGGCACGACACTTTATTCCCACATAATCATCACAACACAGTGTTGACAGTGGAATTGTCCAGACAATGCAGATTGGGTTCCCCTCAGTCTGTTATTGATGCCCACTTACTGTTAGAGGTCCTCAACAACCCTCTTCCAGCACACACCAACAACATGGATGTGGCTTAGCACATTCAAACCCTGGGATCTCCACTGTGCCCCTGCTTGACAGAGGCACAGCTCACTAGCCTCACACGTTGCCTTATGTGACCTACTTTACAGTGGCACAGTAGCCTACTGTACTGGGGATGCAGATGCCAAGCACACTCTGGCTAAGCTGTCATTCCCTAGGGCAAACAGTCTATTATTGAACTCTACACCCATATGTTTAATTGTCAGATGCACAATATTTGTTGCTGTTAGACTGTTTGCAGGTCTTTATTGCCATAGCATTCCCTGTTCCTAAGAACAACTTGTGTATCTGTGGAAGATGTTTGAATATGAGGGCGATCCACTATATCACTTATGTCTCTGTAGTCATTTACTGTGTGCACTGGGCAGATTGATGTGTTGTGGTTGGTTCCTGGAATGACACGTACAAATACCAGATATGTGTGGCCAACTGCTAAACGGAGATATGGCCTAAGTGTGTGAGCATGCCCAGTTCAGCCTTTCCATGGCATGTTGTCTGACATATGCCTCATTTATCAAAGTGTGCGAGCATGCCCAGTGTGAGCTTTCTATATGTTGAACTCTGCAGTCCACCACATATTTGGGTGTGTGTGAACTTCAACAATATCTCACATTTATGGTTGTGTGTTGGGTGTCATGTTGTGTACTTACTGGCCAACTGCTTCATGTCTGCCACAACAGGGATTATACTGTGCCTGCAGGGATTGCATGGGATACTTTGCATACAGTTGTCAACATCCTTTCATAATGACCTAACACTGTAGTACCGTATAGTGTACTGGTTCAGTACTTTCACTGTGGTGGACAGTATCCTGGGCTTTAGTCTTATGACTGCTTGACATCTTCATAGTGAGCACAACAGACTGTGTAGGGGCTAGTTGTGCACATATGACCATGTTGCATTATGTTCAGATATGGACTACCTACACCAGGCTTGTCCAACATTGGTAGTGTATTCCACAACATAGGTGGACATTGGCAAACACTAGCGATGTTCCCTAGGCCATTTCTGATGCTAGTCACAGAGTGTGTTTGTCCTTCGACACACATTGTAACTGGAGTTTGCCATGACATATGTCATGGTTAGTATACTGTGCCTCCCTCTACCTCTGACATAACAGTGATACCCAGGGTTAACCTACCATCTCCCATCCACTCATCAGGATTCCTCTTGAGGGGTGTCGATAGGTGACTCTCTGGCTAACCTGTACTGGGAGTTTACTCAAGAGTGGGGGTGGCTTCTGTGTTATGGATCATTCTGTACAGCTTGTCCTATGTATGTCAGTGCTGGGGTTCAGGTCTCTCATGTGCATAGCTCACTGCCATTCAGATTGTACAAGGTGCAGCATGTTCACTGATTCCAGCTTGGACATGGCTTCATACATCAGGCACAGCTTGCCTCTGGGTGGGTGGTATGGCAGTGTGTGGAGCTGCAGTTTGTTTAATCAGGCAACACATGGCATCTGTTCATGCTCTTTGCTACTCCTGGTGGGGAACTGTTGTGGGCTTTACAGTTGATGGAGGTGTCTGCTGAGGTATATCCCACAGGGGTTATTGTAGTCAGTTGTGATGCTGATGAAGGATGACTGCAGAGCCACAGTGACCTCCCCTTATCTACATCTGACAACCTTCATGATTGGGTGGGTATATGGTATGTTTCTGCGAACACTACAGCCACATGTTTGTCCAATGCAGGATATCTATCACCTTGTGTCCCCAGGTCTCTCATTACATATTAGGTATGTAATGGGTTAACACCTGTGTGGTAATTGGTGGGCACTTACTGTATATCCATGGTGGTTGTCTATACACAGTTCTGCAATTAGGCTGCTGACATGGCTATGGCTCCAGTTGTCTGTTTCTATGTGGCCCTTTTGTGGGTTGCTTGTGTCAGCTGGGGGTCAGATATGGTGGGCAGTTTGTACTCTTCTGCATACATGTTCAGTCACAGTCCTTCCATGTTGGCCTGTACCTATGGGACATATATACGGAATGGGGGAGGTCCCAGGACCAAGCCTTGTGGGATGCCACTCATATCTGCTTTGTAGTCTGACATAGATGCAGCATGTCTGACCATGTTAGTTCTGTCCTTGGTCTGGTTTGCAACCCCTCTACTGACATAGGGGTTTATATTTAAGCTGGTGAACATATCCATACTGAACTTGTAGGGTATTGTCTGGAAGCATATGCACGGTCCAGATACGCTGTGTGGACCACATTGCCCTCATCAATGACCTTAATGACTGTTTCAAATGGGTCAAACATGTTTAGGGGCAGGATCTGCACTTACGACAGCCACATTGGGTAGGGTCCGGTGTCAGTAGGTCCATGATAGCTTTATGTCTGTGGTACATACTGATCCTTTCCATAGCTGTGCAGACCAAGCTTGTCAGGATCCTGGGGTGGTAGTTTGCAGTATCCATTCAGGCAACACCTTTGTTGTGAAGGACCACTGTTGTTGTACACTGCTCTTTGGGTACATATCCTGTGGTAAGGCTGACATTGGGCAGTAGTGTGATTTGGCATTCCATTATTCTTGGAGTCCATGTTGGCCTCAGCCCAGAACACCATCACATACCTTTGCTGCTGTGTGTTTTGCTTTGTAGATGATGGCTGTTACCTCAGCATCTGCAATGTCAAGGGACCAGCAGTCTGCTAGGATAGATATTTTGCATTCTGGGGGGGGGGGGGGTTGCACTGAACCTGTCAGGTTGTATGTTGGCAATATGTGTGTGTGTTTGGTATGTTGTTTGTAATATCTGTGTGATTTGGAGCATATCTGTGAATTCCCAACATGGTTCCTACAATCAGTTGAGTAAGCCTTGTGATTATCCTTAGTGTCCTGTGCAATTTGTATCTTCATAGGTTCATAGGTTCATACTAGGCTATCCACCCTAGGGCATTAGTAAGCCTAGCCAGAGTGTGTGTGTCTTTCACCACCCCTTGCTATGTGACTATTATGGCCATTTATGATTTTCTTTACTGTGCCTCTGTCTGGACGTGACACAGTGAAGACCCCCAGTGTACATGTACGATCATCCATCCACTTGGCAATATTCCTGTTGAGGGGTGTCAGTGAGGGGCTCTGCCTAACATGGATTGGGATCCTGTTCCTGGGTGTGGGGAGCCTCTGGGTTATGTATCTGTCCCTCCAGCACATCCTATTTCATTATGTGTTGAGGCTGACATCTGTCACTCTCACAGCTCCAATGGCTTTGATTTCCTGGGGTGGAGCATGTCCATTACTCCTGTGTTGGACATGGCCTTGTACAACAGACATACAATTCCTCTGTGTAGGCAGTCTGTGACTGCATTCAGCTGGGGTGTCTACAGCCAGGCAGCATATGACATATATCTGACACCCTTTATCCTCTTGGTGAGGTACCTTCGAGGTCTTCCTAACCGCTGCAGGTGTCAGCTACGGTACATCCCATATGAGTCATTGTACTAGATTATGGGTCTGATAAGGGAACAGTACAGGGGCACAGTGACCTCTGTTGATGTAGACGTGAATCCTTTCATGATACGGTGTCCAATATAGACAGTCTTCCTAGCCACACTGGCATTGTGAGTGTCACATGACAGGTTACTGTTGACTTGTGTCCCTAGGTCCCTGATTACTCCTTGCATACATAATGGTTTACCACCTATGTGGTAATTTGTGAGTACCTTGTCTGGTATTTTGTGGGACATTCATACTGTCCAGTGTCTTCAGGATGTCTGGGTGGGGTTCCTGTGTGTGAGAGTGTGGTGTGTCACATGCTACAGACTGTACAGCAGTTTTGACTACACTTAGGTGCACATGGGTGGTCTCCGCTGCTTCGTGCATTGAAAGTTACCTGGCCGTATGGGTGTCTGTGCTGCATATGGATACTCCCCCTCCTTTGATGTTTTGGTCCAGGTGTTGGGGCCATAACGCATGATATGTGGTATAACCTGGTAATGCTGGTGTGCTGTCAGTAGGCTTGCAGCAGGCTTCTGTCACTGCACAGACATCGATGCTCTCCATACTGGGATGTGCCTCAGGTGCATGCATATTGCAGTTTACACATCTGGCATTGGTCAGCATTACCCTTATGTTTCTTACCACTTATGTTTTCCAGGGTGGTGGGTTAGTCTTTTGGCCTTGCCTACGTACGGCTCTATGGAGGTGGCAAAGGCCTTATCCAGTATCCAGACGCCCAGGGGTAACAGGTGCAAGCCATCCCTGGAACAGCAGCATGGCTTGTCATGCATGACATCTCAAGCAGACAGATATTAGACCCTCTTGGACTGACAGCTGTAACTGTGCCACCTGTTAAAGCTGATCATTCTGTGTTTGTACTGTGGCATCATTCTTGGTGTGGGTTGGATGCTGCAAACGGCCAGTGTCAAACCGGCCTGGAGTACATACTCAGAGAGCTCATCCATGTCTCTTTTCCTGTAGTCCAGGGAGGTACATCTTAGGTCATTCACACCAGCATGGACAATGAGTGCATCATAATTCTGCTTGCTTTGGGGAGACCTGCGTACTTATGTTATGTGGCATATTGTGGCAGCCTACAGGCAGCTTACTGTACCCTTTCCCTTGTTCAGTCTAGTGAGTGGGACAGCAGTGTATCTGCCTATACAGACACCTATTACAACTGTATCAGGCATGTTGTTTCTCCTTCTGGCCTGTAACTGTTTGGCACACCAGCTTTGTCTACTATGTGTTGCATGTGCTATGTTTGGAGGTTGTGGTTGCTTGGGGTCTGCTTTGGAGGCCTCTGTTGGTGTGGTGTCTTTGTAATTAGGGCCTCCAGGAATTTTTTTTGTGTTTATGTGTTTGGTTTACAGTTGTGATAGGTCTATGTGGGACTGGGTTTGTGGTGTATGTGGTTACCTTCTCCTCCTGACTAGTTTTGACAGTACTGAGTTGGGGGGGGGGGCTCAGCCTCCGGTTTGGATAAATGGCTGCATCTCTCACATATATTTGTATTTATTGGGGGGAGTTGTGGGTTGTCTGTGTACTTGGGGCAGGTGTCACATTGCCTCTGGATTCACAGATTCTACTTGTTGTGGCTGGCCTTAGTGGATTGTATGTGTGGACATATTTTATTGCCATACTACTGATCAGTGATTACTTCCCTTTTTATGTTTGCTCTATCATGTAGTAGCTTCCTCATTCTCTTGCATGGTTTGGTAATGGCTGGAGTCCAGCATGCCAGATGCCTGCGTGTATGGCATTGTGTCTTGTTGTTATTTGTGATTGCATAATCCAAGCATTCCTGGCTGTGTTCATGGAATGCCTGTATAACATGTTCTGCGGTGTGTCCCATATTCTGCACCTGCACAGGACCTTTCATGGATTCCACATCGGTTTGGAGGGGTGCAACCTATGCTTTACACATGTTTTTCACTGTGGTTTTCTGGCCAGGGACTGAGGTCAGGATGTGTATATCCGGTGTGATTACTCTATGGTCTGGTCTTACCAGTGAGGGATACACTTCTCATCTTGCCATCCAGTATGCATGTTGCTGATTATCACATCCAGTATGCTTACTCCTCTTGTGGGAGTGGTACGTTGTTCCTGGGCATTTTGGTTTATGGATTCTGGGAACTTTTCTCCTACTGTGTTGGTGCTAGTATAATACTCCCAGTGTATGTCTGGGTATTTTCAGTCAACCAATATAATGTGGTTTGGGGGGCTTGATATATTCATGTATTCCAACATAGGCCAGGTGCAGTTCCTGGTATTAGGACAGTAATCTGCAGCAGGCTATATACTGGGAGGCAGTTTTAGCCATTGGTATTTGACCATGGCTAATCCATGCTGCTTCTTGTTGTGGTACCAACATGGGGGTGTGGTTATCCTTGACATTTATTGCTAGTCACCCTCCTTTTGTAGCTTGTTCCATGTTTTGCGGCTATACAGCACAGTATGAGGTGTAACCTGGTAGTGCTAGGGTGCTGATGTGAGCCTTGACCCAGTTTTCTATTACAGGACTGATATCAACATTCTCCATACTGTGTGTGTTTACACTGCACGCATCTTGGTGTTTAGACTTCTGGCATTGGGTAGCATTACATCTGGGTTCCTATCCATTGTGGTACCTATGAAGGTGGGTTTGTGTTTTGAGACTTACCTATTCAGGGCATGCTGTGGGTACTGACAGCCTTTGCCAGTATCCATGGGGCCTGGACTGATAGGTGCATGCCACCCCTAGCAGGTGGTGCATCATGTCATGCTCAGCATGTCTTCCCAGGCTGAAACACATTGGCTCCCCTTTGACTAACTGCATTACTTCAGCCAGTTATTGCAATTGATCATCCCATCGTCATTTTGTGGCTTCATGCTTGGTGAGGGTGGATGTCAGTCAGGGTCCTCAAGTGTGCATATAGTACATGGTGTTACATTACTTAACACATGGCATTCATGCCTCAGGTGGTGCTGCAGGGCTGCCTCTGTCAGATGCACATATTACACTCCCTGTACATGCTTGTGAGCAGGTCATGTCATTTTAGGCATCCCTGTTTTTATTTGAGTGAGTCAGAGGGGGTATCATTCCCAGGGTTCCTACTGAGCCAGTGTATGTGCTATGCGTTGCCTCTTTGCCAAGGCCAGAGCATACTGGGCATGCCTCCTTCTGCCTACTGGGGCAGGCTCAGGTTGCTCTCCTCTGAGTCACGCTCTGCCTGTGATGGCCTTGGCAATGGTGGGGGGCTGTTTGGCCCAGCTCTATGCTGGTCCTGCTGCAGCTGTTTTCGCAAGATCATATTATGTAGCATAGCACATACCATGACAATTTGGGCACATGTAGTTGGTGAGTACTGCAAGGCTCCACCAGATGCGTCCAGACACCGGAACCGTGACTTGAGCAGCCCAAACACACGCTCTATTACATTACGTGTTTGTGCATGTGCCTCATTATGGCGCTCCTGTTCAGGTGTGTGTGCATTTCTGATGGGTGTCATCAGCCACGGCTCCAGTGCATAACCTGCATCCCCCACTAGGTGTCTGTGTGGGATGTCCCCATTGGCAAATGTCTGGTACAGCTGCATCAAATGCCAGATGTGGGAATCATGGTAGCTCCCAGGGCAGCCAACACACACATTCATTATTATGCCCTGGGCATCACACATGACCTGGCAGTTGATGGAGGGGAAGCCCTTGCAGTTAATGTAGGCCCTACTCCGCTCACCGGCTGGTGCTTTGATGTGTATGTGCATGCAGTCTATTGCACCCACTACCTCAGGGTATTCTGCTATTGGCTGGAAAGGACGCATATTGCTGGCCAATACCTCATGGGCATTGGAGAAATATACATGATCACCGACATGTGCTGACATGGCATCCAGGAACTGGTGCAGTACCCTGGAGGCTGATGCCTGTGATATCCCCATCATATCACCAGTTGGTCTCCGGAAGGTACCTGTTGCTAGTATTCTTAGGCCAACACATACCTTGGTTTCCACTGGGATGGGTTCCCCTCTGTTGGTTCTGTGTGTGAGGCATGGCCTGCACAGCTCGACTATTTGCTGCAGGAGCTCTCTGTCCACTCTATAGCGCTCTACTATCTCCAGCTCATGTAACTCGTGGTAGGTGACCCTGGGCCTGTACACTCTTCTCCGTCTCCTCACTGTAGGTTGTCTGGCACCATCTGCATTGTCACCACCCTCAGCAAGTCGCCTACGTCCCATTATGACAGCTATGGCAGCCCCTAGCATTTCTGCTCTGAGTTCAGCTTTTTCAGTTTTCACTTCTAATAGCTTACTCCTGTCTTGCAGTGTCTCTTGAGAGAAACATCCTGCACTACTGTTTGCAGAGTTTTAAGTGCTGGGCTGGGCTACTATTCTGCCTGTGTAATTGCCTGCTTCTAATTGTTTTCACCTGCTAGCTCCAGCAGTATTCCCTGCTAGCTTCCTACTAATTCTGTTGCTTTCTTTTTCCTTTCTGTTTCCTCAGGGGGGAGCAGCGTGCATACCAGCAGAAACACGCTCACAGTGGCTTACACGCGCGCACACATGCTTACATGGTTCGGGATCTGCCTATTCGGGTTAAACGCGCGCACACTAGCGCAAACAGTGTTACAAACCTACCAAAACGCTCCCACATGCTCAGTCTGCCTTACACGCGCGCACACTGCCCTACTCATACTTCATGGCGCACACACGTGCACATGCACGCCCAGCAAGAAACTTTGGTGTAAGTAACAGTGTACACCTTCCATTTCTTGACTTTCCCATGCTTATCTTGTGGCACTCCTCTTTTCCTGATCTGTGTCTGTCATCTGTCATGTTACACTGACCTCCAATGAACTACATTTCTTTCTACCATTCCCCCCTGTGATGCCACCTATCTCCTACTCTATTCCTCCCCTTATGTATCTCTTACACTACTCAGACTGTGCTCATTTGCTATGTGACTGTGGGATTCAGTATCCTAACCCTCATTTACATGAGATTGCCTACTAATGCTTAGTTACATGTCTTAGACTCAGCTTCCCCCCTTAGCAACCACTACACGGTGGCCATGTTGTTTTTGGTCTCCTGGTCCCTGCATTGTCATTCCATGTATTGCATAAAACCCACATTTGTGGGTTTATAACCTTCATTTTTATGTTTTATACAGCGCAGCTCGTTTGCGCGGGGCTGCGCTGCGTTTAAACATCGGCAATCGCAGAAAACAAAATTATATTTTTTTTATATTTGCATTGGGTTACCTTGCCAATGGCCGCATATTTGGCCACTGACATGCTGCCTGACACATATGCACCCTTTATTTGGAGCTGACATGGCTCTATTGTGATTTTTGCAGAAACGTACTCAGTTGTCAACTGAATACATTTCTGCAGCTAAAACGGCTCTTATACGGGCTGGTTTCTGCTTCGTGGATCGCTAATATACCTCATTTGCATACCTTTCGGCTGCAAGTGAGGTATTTAGCATATCCACGCCCAGTCCGTGTAAGAGACGTTTTAGCTGGTCTGTTACACGGAGTTTCGGGCTGTTCCTGGATCGCGAGGCTTGAATGGAGTGTTACACGTCTCTTACACTCTGTGCAAGCCTTCGTGAATCCTGCCCATAGTGTTTGAGTGCAAGTTAAAAGACTAATTGATCAATTGAATTAGTGTTTCAATTAAGATGTATATAAAAAGGAAGTGACAACATGAAAGTTTTTTTTTCACATCTGATGAAGTTCGAGTGTTACTCCTACAAAAACATTTTGTGGCTTTTAGCAACGTTTATATTCTAATTTTGAAAATGTGTTGTGGCAGTTTTCTTCTTTTACAATTCAATAAATTGGATTTTATAACTGGTGAACTCACCCTTCTTCAGCAATCTGCATTTACAGAAAACGTGTAATGGCTGTTTTCTCCGATACTTTACCATTCGCAAATAGCTCTGTGGTGTTCCATTCACTGCGACTGGTATTTGATTGATTTGTGGTTTTTACCAGCTGCACTCCATTTCTTCTGGATGTTCACTTATTGTTGCTGTTAACTGCATTACATCACAGTGGTCATCTTGGTGCCATATCTGAAGGGTATGTATGGGTCTTGCAGTATACCGCGCAACCTGTCAGTGCAAGATATGTGGACAGAGATGAACATAATGGTGGGAGGAATTGCCTACAGTACAGGCATGTTTGACACAATATCCTTCTACAGTGTGTAAACCACTGTATACACCACTATCACAATGGCAACTATTCCAGATCTTCTTCTTCTACACACTAGCAAATCACAGTACCACATTACACACTGTTTACAACCTGTAATGTGATCCTAAAATGAGCAATACATGTGTAATATGGAACCCTATGTTAGGGCAACAATTAGGGGGAATATATACCTTAACAAACACTGGACGCATATGTGTGCACACACTCCAAATAACATATTGTGGTAGTAGCTTGTGAGGTACTGACATCATTCACTCCTCTGGAATACACACCTTCCATCATGTACAGGGCTTAAATGTCACACCAAGTAATGCTCTGTTGTCCAAGACATCTGTCCATGACATCTGCCCACTCACCTGCACACCTGTTACAAACCATGGAATACATCCCATATCTGAAAGGTAGCACTCAGGAGTAGGAAAAGTAGCCTTACATCAACATTGCATATACCATGGCAAACAGTGCAGGCAATCATGTATGTGTGTATGACATATGGGACAACATTCATGTCAGAAATAAACAAATGCCCATCCAAGACAGATGACAGCACATGTTGAAAACTGGTCATGGAGGTTGCCCAGACACATACAGCAACACTGGGGACTTGCAGGAATGTCTAGCAGGTGCTGCCTGCACAGTACCTGTGTCAATAATTACCTGGAATCTGCATAACTGTAGCCTATGGGTTAGGGTACTCAGATTGAAGAGTTATTCCACAGGGGACATCATCCAGGGCTCTCTCCAGGTGCCATATACATAACATCAAGTCTCCCACAAACATGTATTGCAATGTGTTATGGTGTTCTGAGACCAAGGCTGAAACCTACAGACATTATTAATAAAGATTCATGAGCTGCACAAGCATCACCTCAGTCCACCTCATGCCCACCATCCACATCTGTACCCTGCTGGTGCCAGTGTGGACCTGTAGGTTTGCTGTTAATTAGGAAAAACTATTGGGGTAGACGTTGTTCTGCATGTGGGTCACTGCCAAGTGACACTCATGTGTGGCCCATAGTTCATAGGTTCATAGGTTCATAGGTTCATACTAGGCTATCTGCCCGAGGGCATTTACAAGCCTAGCCCATAGTTTTGTGGCTTACGCCACCCCTTTAGTATGGGGAACTATACCCATTATTTTGCTCTGCCTCTGTTGAGCAGTGACACTGAGGTAATCCCTGGGGTATATCTGCGATCTCCCATCCATTGGTCAAGATTTCTCTTGAACAAGGCCAGCGAGGTGCTCTGCCTCACATATACCGGGATTTTATTCCACAGCATAGGGAGTCTTTGGGTGATGAATCTATCCCTCCAGCACGTCCTATTAATAGCCGTGTCGAGGTTTAAGTCTCCCGCCCTTGTGGCTCTGATGGATCTAGATTTTTTGAGGTGAAGCATATTCATCAATTCTGGGTTTGACATGGCCTTGTATGTTAGGCAAAGGTCACCTCTGAGCAAGCGGTGCGACTGAATAGAGCTGGAGTTCTTTCAGTCGGGCAGCATAGGACAGATGTTTGAGACCCTTTATCCTTTTGGTGAGGAACTTTTGTGGCCACTCCAGCTGCTGCAAGTGTCGGGTCAGATACATTCCGAATGGGGCATTGTACTCAATCATTGGTCTGATGAGTGATGAGTATAGGGAGACTATGACCTCCTTGATCTAGATGAGAATCCCTTCATGATAAGGTGGGCAATGTAGAAGGTCTTCCTAACTACTTTAGCTACATGGGTGTCGAATGACAGACTACTATCAACCTGGGTCCCCAGGTCCCTGATAACTTCTTCTGTACTCAGTGGATTGCCACCTATTTGGTAGCTAGGGTAACCTTGTTTTTCCCGAAGGGTATGACTATGCATTTTTGGCATTTAACTTTAGGCCATGGCTCTGGCACCAGTTATCCGTTTCTGTGAGACCCTTCTGAAGGATATCTGTGTCAGATGTGTTTTCTACTATGGCCCAGTTTGCAGTCATCTGCAAACTTTGTCAGCCATAACCCTCCTGTGTTTGCTTGTACTGGAAAAGTAGATGCCAAACAAGAGTGGGCCCAGGACTGAGCCCTGTGATACACCACTTGTGACAGGCTTTGAGTCTGACATGGCGCCAGCAACTCTGACCCTGTGGGTTCTGTCACTCAGCCAGTTTGCAACCCATCTTGTGATGTATGGGTTAACATTTAAGCTGATGAGTTTTTCAATGATACCCGAGTGGGGTATTGTATCAAAGGCCTTCGCCAGATCGAGGTAGGCTGTATGGACTGCCTTTCCTCATCAATGGCTTTGGTGACTGTTTCAAAAAGTCAACCAAGTTTAGAAGGCATGATCTGCCTTTGACAAAGCCAAACTGGGATGGATCCAAAGTCTGCAAATTCCCTATGTCTTTATTTATGAGGTCCATTATGATCCTCTCCATGGCTTTGCAGATAAGGCTTGTCAAGCTAATGGGCGGTAATTTCCAGGGTCGGTGGAGGCACCGCCTTTGTGAAGTGGGACCACAGTTGCAGTGCGCCACTCCTGGGTGCGTATCCAGAGGTAAGACTATGATTAAACAGCTGTCCTAGCTGTGGGTTTAATTCCTCGTTGAGTTCATGGAGCACACAGCCGGGGACACCATCAGGTCCCATGGATGCTGTGTTTTTTGCTTTGCAGAGAGCAGTTCTCACTTGGGCGTTGGAGATGTTTGGGGGCTGCAATCGCTTGGTATAGATATCTCTCCTTTTGGGGGGGGGAGAAGTTTGCACTGAACCTGTCAGCCAGTATGTTGGAAATGTCTGTAGGATCAGTAATCTTCACATCATTTTGAACTAGTTCTGAGCATATCTGGGAGTTTCCTCCCAGGTTTCTAACATAGCTAAAGAAGGCCTTATGATTGTCTTTTGAGTCTTTAGCTATTTTTCTCTCAAAATTTGCTTTGGATGATTTTATGAGAGCTCTTAGTTTTTTACTTATAGTGATCAAGGGTGTCTTACCTTTTAAGGATTTTGCTCTATCTTGTAGTAGCTTCCTCCTTTTGTTGTAGAGTTTGTTTATGGCTGGGGTCCACCAGAGTGGACGCTTGCCTTTGGTACAAAGAGTCTTTGTTTTGCTTGGGATTGCCTTATCCATGCAGTCCTGCAGGTGCTGGTAGAAGGCATTTGTAAGTGATTCAGCGGCTTGAGTACTGTTTTCCGTCGGCTCGGGGGCCTTAAAGGAGACCACACTAGTCTTTAGAAGTGTGAAGTCAGCTTTCGAGAAGTTCTTTACTGTGGTCTTTTTTATTTCAGGTGGGGGTGGGATGAGGACCTCCAGCGAGATTAGTTTGTGATCTGATCTCACCAGTGAGGGGTATACTTCCGGTGTTGAACATTGTGCTCCCATGTTCGTGATGATGAGATCAAGTATGTTTTCTCCTCTTGTGGGGATGGTGAGTAGTTGTTCCATGGCATTTGAGTTTATGAATTCCAGGAACTTTTGGGCTAGGGTGTTTGGGCTTGAGTAGTAGTTGAGTAGTAGTTGAGTAGTTGTAATGCATTTGCAAAATGGCTGAGGATGGGGTGGTGTGTCACCATGAAACACAACAGTGAACCAAAGCATATGTCTGAAGGTCACATAGAATGGCTGTATCTGAACACAGTCAAGGTCATGCATTGTGCAAGACATAACTGTGACTCAACAGCAATAGTGTAGGGACTGTGTGACCTCCAAGGGCAGTGCACATGAGTCATGCTTGCAATCTGGCAGAGTCGGGGGACATTTGTAGGGTAGGGTGACCACATAATGGCATGTGAGGATGGGCCATGCTCATATACATCTTCCATGAAAAGTTACTGCTGTTGTTCATGTACAGGTGCTGCAACAAAACACTGTGTTAAGGGTGTGCACACTTATGCAACTCACATATTGTATGCATCACAATCAACATCTGCACAACTAACACATTTGTTTGATACTGCATGTGATTGCACAGGTCATATGTCACATATCAGGTATGTGTAATGGTAACATATGCAGGATTGTGGCTACATGGCATACCAGGGAAGATGGTGGCATGTCAATAAGGGTGTGTACACTCCTCATAGCCACAGTAAGCTTAGGAGGTTGTCAGTATAATTGGATTTCATTGCTGAGACATGCACTGCTGCTGATGAGATCTGCAAATTAAACATCAGGCACTCACTATTGCCATCTGTCCTCATATCAGCCCAGGTATGTATCTGTCAAACACATAGGGGCTGCGGCAACAGAGCAAACGTAACTGCCACACATATACACAGTCAGCAACGGTGTGCACCCTTGTGAGGTATGGTGCACAGTACATGGCAGGGTGCTGGACAGGTGTACAGCAATACTATGTACATGGGTGCAGTGCATTCCAGGGGAAGGGCCATCACCTACTAACACAACTCACACATCACAGAGCTGTATAATGTTGGTAACAGGGATCGAGATAGCTGCACTGCATGCTGTTGATTGCTATATGTCAGGCATCCTGACATGTGGGTAATCAGAGGTGTCTGTGTCTGTAATATCTGTATGCCACCTCACCTGTGTGTGTGTGTGTGTGTGTGTGTGTGTGTGTGTGTGTGTGTGTGTGTGCATGTGCTGGTGTGTGTGGTGGGGGGTGGGGGTGTGTGGGTGTGGGTGTAGAGATAAGCAATGACATACAGGTCTGAAAGTAAGGTTTGTGTTTTCCAGTCAGAGGTGGTGAGGTGGGTCAGGGTCCCTCCTGCAAGGAATCTGAAGTTAGTGTCCATACAGACTTTGACAATGATGATAGGTGTAGTGAGGCACAGGCAGGGTTGTCAGTGGCTGAAGCTGTGCCATTGGTTGACATTCCACTGTTATCCACCCCATCCCCGCACACAGTCACATTGCCTATACATACCCTATCACCAGTGGCCATAGATCAGGGGCAGTTGGTGGGTGGTGGCATGGAACAGGCCAGTGTGGGGACTATAGTAAGTGTGTCCATACACAGCAGCCATAGCTGGATGTCCGGCAGGTCACCACACAGGCAGATGTATAGGGGTACTCGTAAGAGGGATGCCGGCCATCATGCCCCTGGCAGCATTGCCACAGCTGGTGCCACCAGATGCATGTTTTGGGCCATCATGGAGGCACAGGTACAAATGGAATGGTATACCAGACAGGGTCTGAGGCTACAAAGGGCTAGTCATTCAGCTGTTATTGACACCATCCATGATCTCACAGGTGCCCACCATTATTTTGCAGAGGTCATGGATAGATGGTTTGGCGAACTGGTGGGACTGGTCAACTGTACACTATCTGTGTTAAACCGTATGGTGGGAATATGGCAACAGCCACATGGACGTAGGTCAGCAATACCAACAGGTGGAGGTCTACGTGGACATGCAAGAAGTCGTAGCCGCTCCCATAGTGGCAGTACCAGCACCAACACTGCAGGTGGGTGCTGTCCACACCACAGCACAGCAGGCCACATGCATGTGGCCTTGGCCAGTCCCAACAGGGACCTGGATCCAGCGGACAGGTGTCATTCTCAGGGGAAAATAACATATCTGGCCTTGTACCTGGTAGTGCCCATGGAACCCATGGCAGGCACAGTTCTTGTGTACATGGCTGGAGACAGTGAACTGCACACCCTCCCATGTATGTTCTACAGTTGACCAACAAACCTATGTATATGGCAGGCAAATGGCCAAACTGTGTGAGTACATACACACACGCACACACACATCCCCAAGACAGCTAGGGCACCTCCATACCTACACACACCAGATCTTCACAGCCAAATTCATAGCAAAGCCCCCTAACACACACACACATGATGTGAACCAAACGGCTTGGCCTAGGTCTTTGGCAAACACACACCACACCCTGTGCATATGATGATACCTGTGCCACATCCCTGTCATCCATACCATTGATGCAGGGACAGGTTACTATGGTTCTGATGCACAGGGTGAATGTACGGGGGTGCATCAATGTGTAATATGTTTTCATCAGGCAAGTTTAATGCTTACATGTCAAGATGTGTAGTTGTGTAGGCATGATGCAATATAGCTGGTATTACCACTGACTTATAATGGTCTCCATAATGTATTCTATTTCTGTTCGAGGTGTGTATGTGTCATCAGGAGTTTGGTCTGCTGTTGTGTCCTGCAAAGGGTTTGGCACTGTGGTGACACACAGAGGCTTTAGTGTTGATGCTATACACATACATTATTGTACACATGGATATACTGTATTTGTCAGTGAACACATTTTAGCCTATTTAATTCCACCAAAACATAATAGGCAAAACATCACAGCAGTACATAATCAGTCTGCTACTTTAATGTCATCAACGATGGCACTGACAGGGTATGTGTCCCCTTCCCATATTTACGGCAATCTTGGCATAGGTAAACATAGGTGTGCTGGTGTGTGTGGCACAGCCCTACACTTTGGAGGTTGTGAGGTGGTGTACAGATGCACATTGTGTGATTGTTGACTACTTAAGCTGTTAACATACACTGTACAGTATCACAACAGACTAAGCGTTGGGATACACACAACAATAACCCCAATGAGGGTGGCTCTGTCCACAACATTAACAGCCAACTATATATATATATATATATATATATATATATATATATATATATATATATATATATATATATAGGGCATGTGCACATCTACCACCAGTTTTGATGGCAATAATTCCCATCACAGGAGTCCTTTGAAATGTCATCATATGCCAGTCAGTTCATGGACAAATGCCCTCCTATGACATGTATCCTCAGTGAACTGAAGTAGATCCCTTCACATACACACACACGTGCTTGGCAACACTGACAGTAGAACCCCTACATAGGTACGTATTGATAATAATGTTTTGGCGTAATTGCACACAACACACAGCTGTAGGATGAGGTGTGTCCTGCATCTCTTCTTAGGTGAGGAACATCACCAGGCCTTGTACAGTATGGTAATGGGGGCTGTACTGGGTGTTACTGGACAACACATAGTATGCCTTACTGTCATAGACACATTAACAAACATATTAAAGTCATAGACACATCTGACAGACCTGGGTTTACCAGTGCAAACTACCATGTCAGTGAGTCCATTCTTTTACAGATACCTTGCACACAGCAAAGGCATCAATGGCCTGTATAGTGTACTCAGTTACATGTATGGTTGATGGTGACAGTGGTCTTCATACAGTGGACCTTGGAACATGTGCTGGGGGGTACCATGGTGTCACAACAGTATACCCAATACCCACACCACACATTGGGTATGTTGCTCACTGACACCCATGAAAATACTCTGATGTACCCAAAATCACACATTGACCAGGAATGCAATACAAACCTTTGTCTATCTCAACAGTCCTACTACAGGGATATGCATTTATTGCACATGCCACTGGGATAGTAGGGTAATTATTTGTCATGGCTCTCTGAATGTCAACGACATTACTATGCCTTACAGTGTATGGGCAGTTGCATTGCATTTGGACAATGTGGCTTCAGAATGATGTATCCTACAAATATACACACTTGCACACATACACACACTTGCCAGGACTCAGATGGTAATCCATGGCTATCTAGCCATTTGTACAACAGTGTTGTGCTGGTACTGCAAGCTCCAGGTAGCCCATAGGAAGAGTGTGACAAGGTACATGTAAGGTGCAGTACAGCAGCAGCCATTTCTAACTATGGCAATGGGGGTGCAGTGTGTGAGGCGGTCCTAGGGGTATTATCAACTGCAGGTTTACAAACACATGAACACTGTTATTATCAGCAATGCACAGTAACACATATGTTGGTACAGGGGGCCTATAGGTGCAGGTGTTCCTAGGTGTATACCAGGATATTGTACATGGATAGATGAGAAGAGTGGAGATGTGGGTACAGTGTTATCATGCCACCTGACATTTGTCATCAGGCCATCTATCAACTGATGCCACATGACTGATTCCTCCAGGTAACAGTTACATGCAACATCCAATCATCTGATTGTCTCTTGCAGAGGCCCAGTGAGGTGCACCAACTGACCTGTATTCAAACTATATTGCATAACATGGCCAGTGTCTGAGATGGAGACCTGTAACCAAGCATGTTCTGGTGACTGTGCTAGTGTAGTTGGGGAATCAATGGCATGTGGTGTATACAGGGTGTGGTGTCATAATTGTGGCATTCATAACACAGCTGGCCAGGCATGTTAGAGTCAGTCCAGCAAAGATTGCCTGTGAAAAACCCAGATGGATACCTGACATCTGCACAACTGTACAGAGGACAGACAGATATCAGCTAGCCAACCGGTTATGCATTATGATTACTGTTTTGACAGATAGATATCTGACACTGAAAGGTATGCCAGTACTACATGACAGCAGCCCTCAATGAGATGTCTTATACACATAGTAGTCTACAGTTAATATCCTTATAGCAGATCAGTATCCAGTAGCAAGTACTTGATAACACACAGCTCACACACTGACAACACAGTAGTCAGTAGTCAGACTCCAGCTTTGCATCCTAGGGTATACAATCTGCAATCCACTCTTACATGGGAAAGCACTGTCGGCAGTGGTAATTTAACACTGTGACTGCATATAGCCTGGGATACTTCCCATGTTTGAAACACACAAACAGATGTCACAGACAGTATACTCACACCTGACAGGGCATAGAAGCATGTTATGTACATTACATGAAATACACTTATCAATAATGTCATTGCCCTGCTTTTTTATCAGACTCGCTAAGCTATATTTAGGTGTAACCATTGCTTAAATGTAAACGCTAAGCTGGTTTGCGCACTGGTAATCAAAGCTTACACAGTGTAAGCACCTATCCGTTTAACCATACATTAGCAGTGTTTATCGTCAGGCAAACAAATGTAAAAATGCTTAAAGCTGCTCAAAACTGCCCTAACCACTCTGTATTAAACAGCCCTTGTTCAGCCTAGCAACTAAATAAACAACTCTTGAACCCAGGACCCTGTACGCTATAGCCATAGCAGTTAATCACTAAGCCATCCCAGCTGTAATGACAGCTGGTGCTTTTTCGCATATCTCCGTCGGTATACATACTGAATAGTATTGAACAACTGCTTTGACTTCTACAATTGTGTAATACTTATAAGTGATATTAATGTTTAATCAAGTATGTTGTGATATCTGACTATACACATAATAGATAACTATGGTGTGTTACATCTGCGAAGGTATATACAACGGTCAGTTCTACACATAAGAGGGATATGTATATATATATATACATGCATATATGTAGATATATCTGTACATGTACATAGATATACATATTTATATACATGTTTATATATGTGTATATTGATTTATATATCTATATATATATATATATATATATATATATATATATATATATATATATATATATATATATATATATATATATATATACATGTGTGTGTATGTGTGTGTGTGTGTGTGTGTACATATATATCTATGCACATATATATCTATGGTGTCACTTCATAATCTCAAAATACTGAAATCCCTAATTTCAGTATCTGGAGACCATGAAGGCGAAAATCCATAAACCCGAAATCAAAGAAGCGTGAAATTTAAAATTGCGACTTCTACACTAAACATACTGCAAACACAAACACAGACATACACCTCCCGGCACATACACAAACACCTACCCTACATCCAAGCAGGGCAAGCCCCCCTGCACCTCTCATGTGGGGCCCTGCACCCCCCCACACCCCCCTACTTAAATATACTAACTCCGAGGTCGCACTACACAAACACACAAAAACACCACCACGCAAGCTACATTCCCCTCGCACACACACACATTACACTAACAAAACACACAGACACACACTAAAATCCTACCCAAAACCCGTAAAACACAAATACTTACCTACGTCTCCAATCACCCATTCACACACCACACACTGCAACACCAGAACTGCTAATTCAAAATCTCTGAACTTCGGGATTTTGAATTTCGTGCTTCTGGGGTTTTGGTATTCTGCACTTTCCCCCTTCTGGTCTCGGGCTACTGAAATTCAGGATTTCAGTGGTTCGAGATTCTGAAAGGAACCCATATCTATATATATATGTATATATCTGTATGAATCTGTATATATATATTAATATATATATATATATATATATATATATGTGTGTGTGTGTGTGTGTGTGTGTGTGTGTGTGTGTGTGTATATCTATATGTATATATATATATATATATATATATATATATATATATATATACATATATACACACACACACACACACACACACACACACACACACACACACACACACACATATGTATATATATATATATATATATATATATATATATATATATATACATACACACACACACACACACACACACACACACACACACACACACACACACACACACACACACACACACACACACACACACACACACACACACACACACACACACACACACACACATATATATATATATATATATATATATATATATATATATACATAGATTTATTTGTATATATACATGTGTATACATATATATGTATATATCTGTGTGTATATATATATATATATATATATATATATATATATATATATATATATATATATATAAAATGTATGTATATGTATATATATATATATATATATATGTGTGTGTGTGTGTGTGTGTATATGTATATATATATATATATATATATATATATATATATATATATATATATATATATATATATATTCAAATGGCCATAACATTGTACTGGAGTCATACTGCAGCAGCAATGGTCACAACCTCTTACTGCAAGGGTATGTCATGTAAGTGTTGCAGGTATAAATGTGGAATGTTGCTACAGTAACAGGGGTTGTGTTAACAGACATGTCATGTGGGACATTACTTCTGCTACTGACAGGTACGCCATCAGTGACTGACAGATATCATAAGATCAGCATAGTGAAGTAGGACACTAATCATAGTACTGATCCTGTGGAATACAGCAGAAACATGACCAATAAAAGTGAGCAGTGTGGCACAATCCGGTCAGTGCAGAGGTATACACTGACCTCCTTAGTGCAAGATGTGTGTACCACACCTCACAAAGTGGATGTTGACAGCCATGTAGACGGGGATATCACAAAAATGCTGGGATAGATAAGCTTACACAGTTGATGCATTCACACACTCCTGTCTGTCTTAACACATATTAACACATATTAACCAGAGGAGCAGATGTCCCAAGGCCACCTACTACACACTACTTAGTGACATGCATCTTTATACCAACCCGCTGCTTTCTTGGGCATAAACAACAGTTATGGTGGGCAGGCAACAGTTCATCCGACAAATATCTGGACATAACATCAGGTAGGTAAACACACTGATCTGCTAGGCATGTTGGACAGCACTGTGCAAACTACAGGTACACTGCCACAGCACTGACCCAAGTGTCCTATGGGAGTATACACATGTACTTGCAAATATAGCAGGCACTGCAGGCATGTAACAGCATGGAGTAACAGACATCAATGTGAAAGTTCATACCCACAACCAATATGAACACAGTCACAGTCACATTAAGGTAAGCCTAAGTAATATTACAGTATATGTACTGTGTGAACAGCACCACTCTCATATTATCCACTCACACAGTAACCCTGCATATAGTCAGCCAATACACAGTGTAGTCTGATGCCTGACTGTGGTATGGGACATGTGTTGGTATGGCCCTACAAACATGTACACTGATAGGGTATCATTACCTGGTGTAGCATGCAGCATCTGCTAAAACAGGACCAAGGACATTGACATCTACCACAGTCTTTACGCAGGCCAGGTAAGATATGCACAATTCACACTCTGTCAACAATCACCATAAGTACACAGACCTCAATATTATACACACTACAACAGAATGTCCAGGTTCTGTACTGAAATATGAGGCCTACTATACATAACATGTCTAGCACTCTGATATCTCACTAACTTTTTACCAGGTATGATGTCAGTAAATTATTATGTACTGTAGATATGCACCTCTTATTGCATGACATATGGACAAAAGGTGACAGACTTAGGGGACAGAGGCACAAACACTGCACCAGTATTAACATATTACTGTGATAATCTTAATATTACCTGGTGTACCAGGATTTGTTGTGTCAAATGTCTTCTGAGGGATATGAAGTCAGTAACTCACATGGACGTCAGCATGTATTGACTGCAATCATCAGTGTATGCTACTGCATATCTAAAGATAGGAAATGTGTGAGCAACAAAACACACGTAAGACTCCAAACTCTGAACATTCTGCAGATAGCCCTGGAGGTGAGACTTTCCTCACCCACATAATGCTCTCATGCCAGACTTCAAATCATGTAGAACAGCCATATTCACACAAACCCTGTTAAACCAACATTACTTAAAATGTAGAACAGCATTACTTAGATTCTGTCCCTATGTCTGGAACTTCCCTCTCCTATCTGTTGGCCTGTCTCCACAGTGTATGGTGTAAAGGTATTTCCAAATACCCCCTGTGATGCTGTTTGTCAAACACCCATATGCAGTACTGCTCACAGTGAAGGAAAAGAGCCCACACCCACATGAAGTGCTTAGTTATAGGAGTGTGTTTCCAAGCAATTGGCTATGGAATGGTACCACAGCTATTCCACATGCAATTAGCGAGTGGGGGACTGCTATTCATGCATAGGTCATCAGTGGATCATGACCATTCCTTACAGTAGTCAAGCTGCTACCTATGGTTGTACTTTTCCACATCCACCAGAAAGAGAGAGAGAGAGACAGTGAGACAGAGACAAAGTAAGAAAGGAATGGTGTAATACAGCAAGATCCAAGTGTGTTTGTTTAGGACATGTGGGTGGAGAGTGTCCTCTGAGTACTACAAGGGTTACCCATATTGTTCACCAATCCATTATGTCACATGTGGGGCTATGGATTGTGTACACCAGCCTCTCTGCTGTTTGACATCTGTTGTCCTTGTAAGGTGAACATTGTGAAATATAGTAGGTCCTTAATATAATAATTTAGCAAAACCCACCCCATAATGCCTCCTGTCATTACACAAGCAGAGCAATCTCCCCACAGGATACTGATTTTAGACCCCCCCCCACACACACACACACTTGCCAGTACTGAGATTCAAACCCCTACTTAGCTATGGTATTTTACTACAGTGTACTGCATGCACCATGAAGCTTATTAGGTGAATGTTGTCCCAAGGTACCTCTATGGTGAGGAACATCACCAGCCCTTGCAAGTACTAGCATTGGGTGATGTAGTCGGTGAGAGTTTACAAAAATGATTTCACCCTAATCACACATTTCAATTTGCCAGTGGTGAGGTTCAAACCACTATCTAGCAACCTTTATAGGTCATTATGTTACCCACTTACCACATGCACCACTGTCTTGACATAGCTTGGGTTTCACAACAGATACTTATAAGGTGGATGGTATCTGCAGGACTGCTAAAGTGAGGCTCTGAGATGTGTACTGGCTGTAAATGGGGCCCAAATCATTGAGGCACACACATACATACCTGCATAAGCATATGAGATTCAAACCCATAGCGGTGTATCAGCCACTACTACATTGCTCTGCACTTACAGCATGCACCATGGGCCTTACGTGGCTTGCCCTTGCCCAAAGGTGTATTTGAAGGAGAATGACATCAGCAGGCTTGGTAAAGTAGGGCAATGAGAGGTGTTGTGACTGTGACTGGGCTCAAAATCATTAAACTCTACACACACACAGTTGCCATGTTTGGGATTAGAACTCCTATCTGATTAGTAAGTTATAGTACAGCATTATGCAGTTATTGCATGTGCCATGCAGATTACAGGGTTAGCCTTTTTCCAAAGGTGTATAAGGTGGATGACATCAGCAGGCTTGGTAAAGTGGTGCTATGGGGAGGTGTTGTGACTGAATTGCCTAAAAATTATTAATCACTACACACAAACAGTTTCACAGTTGCCATGTCTGAGATTAGAACTCCTACCTAGAGAGTACATTACACTATAGCATTATGCAGTTATCACATGCACCACACAGATTATAAGGCTAGCCCTTCTCCAAAAGTGTATTTCAAGGTGGATGACATCAGCAGGCTTGGTAAAGTGGGGCTATGGGAGGTGTTGTGACTGTGAATAGCCTAATAATCATTAATCACTACACACAAACACAGTTGCCACGTCTGGGATTAGAACATCTACTTGACTAGTACATTACACTGTAGTATTATGCAGTTATTGCATGCGCCACACAGATTACAGGTGTAGCCTTTCTCCAAAGGTGTATTTCAAGGTGGATGAAATCAGCAAGCTTGGTAATGTGGGGCTTTGGGAGGTGTTGTGATGGTGAATAACCTAAATATCTCTCATATTTACACACAAACTCACACAGTTGTCATGTCTGAGATTAGAACTCCTAACTGATTAGTACATTACACTACATTACACAGTTATCGCATGCACCACGCAGATTACAGGGTTAGCTGTTGTCTAAATGCGTATTTCAAGGTGGATGACATCTGCAGGCTTGCTAAAATGAGGCTATGGGAGGTGGTGTGACTGTGAATAGCCTCAACATCATGTCTACAGATGTATTTCAAGGTGGATGACATCAGCAAGCTTGCTAAAGTGGGGCTGTGGGGGGTGTGGTGACTGTCAATACCCTAAAAACCTTTTATCTTTACACACAAACACAGATTTCCCTGTCTAGGATTAGAACACCTACCTGACTAATACATTACAGTATAGCATTATGCAGTTATTGCATGCGCCACACAGATTAGTGGGTGAGTCCAGTGCAGGATTTTGTGTTCTACACCTACAGCTAGCAACCTGTTTCTGCAGGGTATCTGTATATAGGTTGACAATATGGGAGTTACAATGGTCAAACTGTTTTCTCTTTCTATTGCCTTCATGTTTAAACCCTGAGGTGCACTGTGTATTCCCAGTGCTCAGATGTGAATAGAACTGCTAATTCCTGTTTTTTTTTTAATTTTGTTTAAAACCCATTGCGTGGCATGCACACCCATTTAGGCAATGTAAATACTGCTAGGCAGTTTCAGACACACACCCTTCCTAAAGGCAAACCCGAGCCACAGAGCTCCAATAAGCTTACAGTATGCCTGACACACATCTCCATGATGTCAGCTAACTCTTAGGCTTGCACCATGGTATTCCTGCACTTACACAGTTGGGTGCTGGCTAGCAATAAGGGGAAATCTGTAATTCGATATCATTCCCCTCATTTGCATAGAACTGACTGCTAATCTTCTTTCTGCTGCTCCCGTTAGGGGTCGCCACAGCAGATCAACTGTTTCCATTTCTTCCTGTTGAACTGACTGCTAATGCATAGTTACAAGTCTTAACGCTGAGCCTTCCCCCTTAGCAACCACTATTCAGTGGCAATGTTGTCTTCTTCCTGCCATTCAGTATAATGGCAAAATTGTAATTTTGACTAGAATGTTTTTTTTTCAAGGTTTTTTTTTTTATTTTTGGCTGATCCAGTTTGCACGCAGCTGCCCTATGCTTAAACGACTGTAATGGGCCAAAAAAATAAATAAAAGTTATTTTTTATTTTAACACTGTTTTCCATGCCAGTGGACATATATTTGCCCATTGACATGCCTTCCACATTATATACACCCTTTATTTGGAGCTGTCATGACTCCATTTTGTAGTTTACAGAAATGTACTTGGTTACAAACCGAGTACATTTCTGCAGGTTACACTAATCCTGCACAGATGACTGCCTGCTTCCTTGATCATTAATTCACCTCATTTGCATGGCTTTCACCTGCAAATGGGGTAATTAGCATACAGGCGCTGTGTCCGTGCAGGAAAAGTGAAGGAGTGCTCGTACACGTCCCGGGAGCTTGTTCCTGGCTCTCTCTGTGTCCATATTGCCTCCAGCAGCTCGTGCACTATTCCTGCACACCGTGCAGAGCTTGCTGAATCCTGGGGTATAGCTCAAACCTATCTACTCCCTAGTTTCTTATACACCTTCAGCAATCCCTGCACGATGTGCAGGACTAGTGCAGGAGCTCCAGCAGGCAATATGTCTGCTGTGCGATCCACGAATAAGCTGTAGGGATGTGCACGAGTGCTCCTGCACTAGTCCTGCACAAACTCAGCCCCTGTATGCAAATTACCCCATTTGCAGGAGGATTCCATGCAAATGAGGTGAATTTGTGATTCAGGAAGCTGGAAGCCAGCTGTGCAGGACTAGTGTAATCTGTAAAAATGTACTCCACCAGTAACAGAGTACATTTCTGCAAACTGCAAAATTGAGCCATAATAGCTCCAAATAAAGGGTGGATATTATGTAGAAAGCATGCCAATATCCAAGTATAAGGCCATTGGCATGTAACACAGTTGAAAAATTAGAAAATCAACTTTTATTTTTTTATAGCCAATCTCGGCTGTTTAAGCGTTGGGCAGCGGCACGCAAATGGGATCGGGCGAAAACTAAGAAAAAACCTAAAATAAGCATTCTAACCAAAATCACTATTTTGCCATTATACTTAATGGCAGGCAGAAGACAACATTACTAAGGGGGGAGGCTGACTGTGGGACCTGTAACTATGCATCAGCAGGCAATCCTATGCAAATGAGGGGAATGATACTGAATCCCAGATTTCCCCTGCATACTAGTCAGCACCCAACAGTGTAAGAGCAGGAATATCTTTGTGCAAGCCTAGGAGTTAGCTGAAATCATGGGAGGGTGTGTCAGGCATACTGTAAGCTTATTGGAGCCCTGTGGCTCGGGTTTGCCCTTAGCCTAGCAGAGCTAAGCAAGGGTGTGTGTCTGAGACTGCCTACCACTCTTTACATTGCCTAAGCGGGTGTTACAGGAAAAAAAAGTAAACCAGGAAATAACAGTTCTGTGCATATTTGTGCACTGTGTTTGCACGGCATGCCCCCAGGCTTAAACAGAAAAGCAATGTTAAGGGAAAACAGCAGTAGGAAGGTAATCTAGGAGAACTAGCATAGCTGGCAGGTGAAATATATCAGAATCAGCCAATTACACAGGCAGCAGACCATCCCACCCCAGAACACTACTATAAACTATGCAAACACCTTTCGCTCTGGTTTTTCCCACATACTTTACACCACCGGTGTATAAAAGTGGGGAACGTTTAACAAACAAAAATAACAAAATGATAGGGGCCACAGCAGCTTTCAGACATCAACATGTGGAAGAGGCTGAGGGTGTTGAGGATGAGAATGGTGTCGACCAACCCACAGTGAGGAGACAGAAAAAGGTGCCTAGACCCAGGGTGAACTACCGGGGGCTACATGAGCTGGAGATAGTGGAGCACTATAGGGTGGACTGGGACCTCCTACAGCCAATTGTTGAGCTGTGCCAGCCACACCTGACACACAGAACTAACAGAGGGAAACCTCTGTGTAGGCCTAGGAATACTACCCACAGGATCCTCCCAAAACCCAACTGGGGATATCATGGGGATCTCACAGGCATCAGCATCCAGGGTATTCCACCAGTTCTTGGATGTCATGTCAGCACATGCAGGTGGGCACGTATATTTCCTCAACACCCGTGAGGTGTTGGCCAGTAATATGCACCTCTTCCACCAAATAACAGAATACCCTGAGGTAGTGGGTTCTATGGGCTACATGCACATATGCATCAAATCACCACCCGGTGATCAGGGTAGGGCCTACATCAACCTCAGGGGCCTCCCCTCCATCAACTGCCAGCTTCTGTGTGATACCCACGGCATTATAATATATGTATGTGCTGGCTGCCCTAGAAGCTATTCCCACATCTGGCATCCGATGCAGCTGTACCAGAGATTTCCCAATGGGGACATCCCTTATGGTCACCTAGTGGTGGATGCTGGTTATGCACTGGAGCCATGGCTGATAACACTCATCAGAAATCCACACACACCCGAACAAGAACTCCATAAGGTGGTACACGGACAGACCAGAATCATAATAGAGCGTGTGTTTGGGATGCTCAAGTCATGGTTCTGGTACTTGGACACATCCAGTGGAGCCTTGCAGTACTCACCAGCTACATGTACCCAAATTGTTATCGTATGTGCCATGCTACACAATATGATCCTGCAAAAACAGCTGCAGCAGGAACAGCATGGAGAAGGGCCACAGAGCCCTCCACCAATGCCAAGGCCTGCATAGGCACAGAGTGACTCAGAGGAGGAACAACCTGAGCCTGCCCTAGTAGGCAGATTGAGGAGTGCCCAGGATGCCCTGTCCTTGGCAAAGAGGCAATGCATAGCACATACATTGACACAGTAGGGACCCAGGGAATGACACCTCTCTCTGACTCGCACAAACAGTAAAAGGGATGCCAAACATGACACTACCTGTGCTCAACCATGTATAGGGAGTGTACTATGTGCATCCGACATAGGCAGCTCGCAGCACCATCCTCAATACTGGCACACCCACAAGGTAAGTCACTCTCCTTACCAATTGCTGATTGGAGTAGTATGTGTTGTTACTTGTATCTATGGTATGGATGTGAGCATGCAATGGAATTGGGTGGCTGAATGGGATGCCAGCAGATAGTAGACACCTATAGTGGCAGCATGAGATCTGTAACAAATTCTGGTGTCACCATAGTAGCCAGTACTATACATGGTGACAAAACCCACTGCAGGAAATTTGGTGGGCCACATGTGTGTCCATATGACACACACATGCCAGTCAGGGAGGTTCACATACCCAACAACAGTCTCAGCCAGCAGGACAGGTGCAGACAAACACAAACAAAGGCTGTGCCAAGGCCTCTGAATGATGCCTATGGGTAACCCCCCCCCCCCAGGCCTACACAGACAGACTACATCAGGTCAGGCAGTGGCATGTAAGTTCTGAAGGGTAGGAAGTCAGAAACTGATATGCAGGTCAGTCAAACCTAAGACCTGTAGTACACTGCTATGCCTCTAGTCAGCATGATAGGTTAGAAAACAGAATGAAATGGAGTACCTGACAGAGCAGTACAGTCATAGCAAATGCATACAAGTGTCAGGTGTGCCCCCCAATCCAGTGTAGCAATGTAGAAACAGTCAGGTGTGCCCCCCTCATATCCTATGTAGACATGTAGTAACAGTCAGGTGTGCCCTCCAATCCTATGTAGACATGTAGTAATAGTCAGGTGTGCCCCCCAATCCTGTGTAGCAATGTAGTAACAGTCAGGTGTGTCTTCCATAGCCTATGTAGGCATGTAGTAACAGTCATGTATGCCCCCCAATCCTATGTAGACATGTAGTAACAGTCAGGTGTGCTTGCCCCAATCCTTTGAAGCAATGTAAAAACAGTCAGGTGTGCTCCACCATATCCTATATAGACAGTAGTAACAGTCAGGTGTGCCCCCCCCCATCCTATGTAGAAATGTAGTAACAGTCAGGTGTCTCCCCCAATCCTATGTAGACATGTAGTAACAGTCAGGTGTGCCCCACCCAATCCTGTGTAGAAATGTAGTGACATGTATGTATAGGTATAATACCAGTGGAGCACAGATGCCCAGAGGTGGCCAAGGTAGCAGGATAGATTGTAGCATTTGTACAATATGCAGGTATGTGTGTGTTAGTTTGGTATGTGTTTCATATTGTGTGAGAATGGTCAGTATGTATGCATGTTGAGGTATGACCTGGTGGCCATTGCCCACTACTGTTGATGACAGGGCCAAGTCCTCACAACTGCAGTGCCAAAGACAATTCCCACCATTATAACACATGCTAGCAGTAAGCCATTGTAAATGTATGGTGTTAATATGTGTCACCATCTGAATGATTGAAATGGCATGGCTGTTGGGCTAGATATTCAAGCAGTACACAAGGGAAAGTACCCCAGACATACAGTATATAATGTGTAACTGTGAAATGGACACACCCTTGGAATTGTACACACAGGTATGCATCGCATTATCTTGGCCTGTAGTAGGGAATACCGGTGTCATCTGCCTGAACACTTGCAGATCACAAAGGTGATAGGACCGATGTATTGGGAAACAGCTGATGTACCTGCACATGCCAGCATAATTGTAATGCCCCATGCATATCTGTGCATCAGATGAGAGTAGTGTCCATAGCGCACATGCACCTAGCTCACCCAAACACCACCCACAGGTAGCTCTCTGGTCATATCCCTGCTTTTGGGAATGGGTACAATATGACCCCCACCTGTATATGGCAATAGTGAAATAATTCAGCATGTAGTGCAGGTGTCTTATGCAGGTGTGTCCCTACCTGTAGGTAGCACCCTGTCAGTATCCACACCACCTGATCAATACTGATAGAACGTATTAGTATGAACACCTAGCACACCTACCCTGTCACCCCAGGGGAGTATACTGTATGGCGGTCTGGGACTGTAGGACTGACAGAATGCAATGGCCTGCCACAGCTGGCCTGCATCATCACCAAATGGCCTACAGGCCTCTGCCAAAGGCCTGTGTCTCACATGTACTGCCAATGCATGTTATGTCATGGACACCCAAATAACAACATAACACACTCCACATAAGCCATATGCAAGGCCATGAGGGTAAACCACAGTAACATGTCCAGCATGTCTTACTGCATGAACTGTGGACCAACACCAAAAAAACAGCTGTGATGAGGTGATAACCTTAGGGAAAGTATCAGAGAATGTATGCATAATGTATAAAAGAGGATAGAATAATAAAGGGGGTTGGAGCATGGGCAGCATGGAATTTGCAAGGTCTGAACACAGCCATGTGCACACACTATCCCTGGCTGCAAACACATAAATGGGTGGCTACAAACCTGCCCGTACACTACAATAGGGGTAATGTCCTGACTTATGGCCCCTGCCTCTGGGTAACCTGTGTGAATCTGTACAGCTGTGAGGTATTTCCACAGCAAGATAAGGCCATACTGTCATGTCGATGGATGTACAAGTATGGGATCCTCTGCCAGCACTGTACCAAGGTGCTAAACCAGATACACAGACCCAGAAGCAAGTGTCTGCAGCTCTCCCTCCAGAATGGCATAACTTTCCATGAATATGGAGGCATTTGCCCACAATACTGGACACAGCTGCAATCACCCTTGTCCCGCAGAACATCACTGTGGGCAAGAATGTCCACCTGACAGTACTTGAGGACATAAAACATCACAGTGTATAACAGTATACATGTCTGAATATCGCTGCTAACACCAGTACCATGTAGCAGAAACAGCACAGACACAATCACCTACAGTACACACTATCCTTTGCATAGTTTGACCCCATATTGCCAAATGATCTACGGATACCCTGCAGAAACAGTTTGCTACCGGTAGGTGTACAACACAAAAGTCTGCACTGGAGTACAAACTACCTGGAATGGATCCACACATTCAGTACAGAAGGGCATACTGGGCATGCTCACACACTTAAACAAATGAAGCCCATGTCTGCAAACAACAGACAACATACAAAAAGGTCATACTGGGCATGTTCACACACATAAACAAATGAAGCCCATGTCTGCAAACAACAGTGGACCATACGTATCTGACAGTTGCAGATGTTAGTGCATACGTTCCTCAGTATGCACCACTCATGCTTTGCCCATGCATTGGATAGGAATGCAGACATATATCCAAGTACAACACACTATAATATGCCAAACATAGACATAGAGAGATTTGTGGAATAGAATGACTGTGCCAAAGAGCCATCCATCATGAGGCTTGTCCCACCCAGCACACAGCCAAATGGCTACAACCACATGATGTGTAAATGTCACTCACTGTAGAAATTAGCCACTGGTATCTATCAGCATTACAGACTATGTGGTGCAAGTGCTAGCTATGCAACATGACTGTACAAGGCAGTAGTCATCTAGCAGCTATATACATGTATCTGCGGAATATAACCCTGAGTGTGCCTGCACGTGGTGTGTCAACCTCTAGATGAATGGGTTATGGCCCAGACACACACACTACCCTCCCCATAGCCCTACTATGACAAGGCTGCTGATGTCATCCACTTTGAAATACACCTTTGGGAATGGAGTAACCCAGTAATCTCTCTGGTGCATTCTAAAACTGCTTAATGCTGTTGTGTGATAAACTAGTTCAGTAGGAGTTCTAACCCCAGACATGGCAAGTGTATGTGTCTCTGTCTGTGCAGGGAACAATGCTTTTTAGGCTAGTCACACTCTCTACAATTCAAATGACCTACTTTGGCAAGCTTGCTAATGTCATTCACGGTGAAATACACCTTTGGAAAAACTGCAGCCCAGTCACCTCCATGGCGTGTCCTATAATTGCAAAATGCTGTAATGTAATAAACCAGTTAGGTAGGAGCTGTAATTCCAGACACGGAAATTGTGTGTGTGTTTCTATTTGTGTAGGCAACAATGCCTTTTTAGGCTAGCCACACTCAATACAATTCAAATGCCCTACTTTGGCAAGCCTGCTGATGTCATTCACTGTGAAATATACCTTTGGAAAAGGTGTTGCACAGTAATCTCCGTGGCATGTCCTATAACTGCGTAATGCTGTAGTGTTATAAACTAATTAGGTAGGAGTTCTAATCCCAGACATGGTAATTGTGTGTGTGTGTGTGTGTTTGTGTGTGTGTGTGTGTGTGTGTGTGTGTGTGTGTGTGTGTGTGTGTGTGTGTGTGTGTGTGTGTGTGTCTCTGTCTCTCTGTCTGTGTAGGGAGCAATGCTTTTTAGGCTAGTCACTCTCACTACAAGTCAAATACCCTACTCTGGAAAAGCTGCTGATGTCATTCACTGTGATATACAACTTTAGGAAAGGTGTAGCCCAGTAGTCTCCATGGAATATCCTATAACTGCATAATGCTATAATGTGATAAACTAGTTAAGTAGGAGTTCTAATCCCATACATGGCAACTTTGTGTGTGTGTGTGTGTGTGTGTGTGTGTCTTTGTGTAGGGAGCAATGCTGTTTAGGCTAGTCACACTCATTACAAATCAAATGCCCTACTTTGTCAAGGCTGCTGACGTCATTCACTGTGAAATACACCTTTGGGAAAAGTGCAGCCCAGTAATCACTGTGGCGTGTCCTATAACTGCTGAATTTTGTAGTGTAATAAACTAGTAAGATAGGAGTTCTAATCCCAGACATGGAACTGTGTGGGTGTGTTTGTGTGTGTGTGTGTCTTTGCCTGTGTATGGAAGCAATGCTTTTTAGGCTAGTCACACTCACTACAATTCAAATGCCCTACATTTGGCAAGGCTGCCGATGTCATTCACTGTGAAACATACCTTTGGGAAAGGTGAAGCCCAGTAATCTCCGTGGTGTGTCCTATTAGTGTGCAATGTTGTAGTGTGATATAGTACATTGGTAGGGGTTCTATTCCCACACATGACGAGTGTGGATTTTGTGTGTGTTTCTACATCTGTGTAGGTAGCAATGCCTTTTTAGGCTAGCCACTCTCACTATAATTCAAATGCCCTACTTTGACAAGCCTGCTGATGTCATTCACTGTGAAATACACCTTTGGGGAAGGAGGATTCCAGTAATCTCCCTGGCACATCTTATAACAGCATAATGCCATAGTGTGATATATTACATTGGGAGGGATTCTATTCCCACACATGGCAATTGTGGATGTTTGTGTGTGTGTTCCTATGTCTGTGTATGGAGCAATGTTTTTTAGGCTAGTCACACCCACTACAATTCAAATGCCCTACATTGGCATGCTGATGTCATTCACTGTGAAATACACCTTTGGTGAAGGAGTATTCCAGTAATCTCCATGGTGTGTCCTATAACTGCATAATTCTGTAGTGTAATAAACTAGTTAGGTATGAGTTCTAATCCCAGACATGGCAGGTGTGTGTGTGTGTGTGTGTGTGTGTGTGTGTGTGTGTGTGTGTGTGTGTGTGTGTGTGTGTGTGTCTGTGTATGTCATTCGTATCCTGTCGAGAGGTGGCTGTGAGTGTGTAACAACTGGACTCATTGTGGAGCAGGTTTTGCAAATTTCTTATATGGTGGCCCTATTATATGTCACAATGTCCACCTTACAAGGATAACAGATGTGAAATAGCCGAGAAGCTGGGGTGGCAATCCATAGCCCTACATGTGACATCAAGGCCTGGTGAACAATGTTAGCAACCCTTGTATTACAAAGAGAACACTCTCAACCCATGTCTCATACACAAACACACTTGCCTAGGCAACAACTGCTATGTTGGTAGTACCCTGCATATTGCCCACAGATAGTAACCATGGTGTGATTGCAGTGGACAACAGAGGGCATGGCACCCTGTCCATCAGTAAAATATGCACGTACATGCAGACAGTGTGCCTTCACTATGCTCCCCACTGGATGCCTGCAACACATGTGTTGCCATCAAATGTGACCCACAAAGGACATGCCATGCCTTATACAAATGCTCTGTATGGACAGATGCCACTGACACCTGTATCATGCTATCAATGTAGGTTGAGGGTCAAGCTGCTGTCCATTACCTGTTCACAGCACATGAGGCCAGGACAGTCACATCTGATTATAACAGTCTGTGTCCACAACATGGGCCAGACACCCCAGGTATAGTTCCATATGTCACTGTACATGGATGTGGGATGTGTGCACATCAAAGACAGCATCCATGTCATGGACTAAAGAACATATACATGACAAGTATCGAACAGCAATGGCCACACACAATTGTTGCCCAGGTGACTGGATAGTGAATGCAGTACCCACCTGTGTAGGCCATTCCAGACACTACACCCCTGAGCCACACTGCAGATCATTGTCATGTGGCCTGATGCCAAGGTATACCCTTCACTAGCCTTGTATAGCCTTCTGGCACAATCAACCACTATGCAACCCTGAAGCAATACACGCATGCATGTCAGTACTGGCACACTGTGTCTGTGTGTGTGGTGTATGATGCTTTGGACTACATTCACACTCACTACAACCCCCTTTGGCATACTGAAGCATGCTGTCTGATGTCAGACACCTCCACAAACCCTTTGCCCATATAACCTCCGGATAACCCCTGTGGTGCATGTGATACCTGCACAGTACTGTATTGTGGCAAACTAAGAAGTTAGGAGGTGTATTCCTGACCCTGCCAAGTGTGTCAATGTGTGTGAGTCCCTGAGAGAGTGTGACTATGTTGACGCTGGCACCTGTCCATGTGGAAAGGCACATGTATTACACCTACCATATCACTACCATATCTACCATATCACTGTTGCAGAAGTCACTCACTATCACATATATGATTTGGAGAGCTCCTCAACATGTAAGCTATGTGGTGTACCCAATAAATGCATAGACATGTTATAGCAATACATAGTCAGTCAGGGATTTGATACCCTGTACGGGTAGGTGTGTGACACAAACTTGCTTAGGTTTTACTCTCACACCCCCCCCCAACTTATCTTTACCTCTGTATGCCTCTCTCATGCCCTTTCTGGTGGATGTGGAAAACTACACCTGCTTTGCTTAGGCAGCAGCATGTGTTTTGTAAGTGATGCTCATGATCAGCTGAAGGCCTCTGCATGAATCACAGCCCTCCTCTAGCTGATTGCATGTGGAACAGCTGTGGTAACATTCCCATACCCAATTGCATGGAAACACACTCCAATATCTAGTAACATCATGTTGGTGTTGGGCCTTTTCATTCACTGTGAGCAGGACCTAGATCTGGTGTTTTGCAAACAGCATCACAGATGGATTGGGGATTCACCTCTAACAACATACACTGTGGAAATAGGCCAACACACAGGAGGGGTGTGTGCTTACAGACTGTAAGTGTTGCTATTCTGCATTTGGAGTAATGTTGGTTTAACAGGGTGTGTGTGGATATGGCTGGTCTACATGTTTTAATACCTGTCATGACAGTGCTATGTTTTTGGGGAACCTCCATCTGTAGGGTCATCTGCAGACTGGACAGTGTGTGGTGCCTTTAGTTTATTGTGTTACTCACGGAGCACCTATCTGTGAACTGCAGAAGCACAGTGTGAGGATTGCAGTCAGTACATAATGACAAACCTGACAGGTACTGACTTAATATCCCTCATAGGACATATGTCACAACAAACCTTGTTACAACAGTAAATGTATGAGGTTATCACAGCAACACGTCAATATTGGCCCTGTGTTTGTGCCTCTAGCCACAACTCTGTCAACCTTTGTACATATGCCATGCACTAAGAGGTGCGTATGTTCTGTACACGATAATTTATTGACATCATATCTGATAACAAGCCAGTGAGATATCAGACTACCACACATGTTATGTATAGCAGGGTTTATATTTGAGGACATAACCTGAGCATTCTGTGGTTGTGTGTACAGTACTCAGGTCTGTGTACATATGGTGATTGTTGACAGTGTGTGTGTATTATGAATATGTACATTGGCCTGTGTACACACTGTGGTAGATGTAATTGTTCTTGGTCTGGTTCTATCTGATGTAACTTGCTGCTCCACTGCCTGTTACCCTATCAGCTTACATATTTGTAGGGCCAAACACATACATGTCCCATACCACAAACAGGCATCGGACCACATTGTGTAGCGGCCCAGTATATGTAGGGTTGGTGTGTGAGTTGCACATATGAGAATGGTGTTGATCAGATAGTCCATATACTGTAATATTATAAATATAACAAACTTCGGACTCACCATGACCAATACTGAAAAAACGTATAGAATTTTATTAAAACGGTAAGCGCTTTCACGTATCTTAAATACGCTCCCTCAGACCATAAATATCAAAATAAAACTGTGGGGTTATATAGTCAAATACAACTTCATAATGCAATAAAACAATAAATCAATTACAATCATTAACAAATCAAAAGGCATCAAAGCTTCTTCTGATTACAACATGAATATGCAATGAATACTAGCCCTTATATACTTAAAGATACAGTTGCTGTTACTATGGTGCCTTTAACAAAATTAATTTCATTTAACTAAACAAAAGTAGTATATATGTTATTGAATAATAAACACTATTGTGCAATTCATGGTTCTGGATTGATTATAAACTAAATAATTTATATAAGTATATATATATATAACATGGATCCATTGAAGAAATAAATAAATTAATTAATATAGTTTCTAAATTTAAAAGGTTTAAATATGTATGTTTCACTCAGGTCTTATCTCAACACACGTAGATGAACTGGTTTATAATTTTGTAGTAATTATATAAAATAAATAAAACATTTTTTTAATTTTTTAATTTGATATAGATAGCTTGGCTTTTGCCTAGTTTATGCTTAATATATAGTAATTTTATATACTACAGAAAGTTTATTATATGATTCAGGACATTTACAGCAGCTAGTTTATCTCAGCAGCTAGTTTATCTCATTTTATATTCATATTTATTTGATATTTATTAAACAATGGTTCTTGATAAAATCAGTTATAATTACGGTTTCTATTTGTTTTAAATTTAGAAACTATATTAATTTATTTATTTATTTCTTCAATTGATCCATGCTATATATATATATATATATATACTTATATAAATTATTTAGTTTATAATCAATCCAGAACCATGAATTGCACAATAGTGTTTATTATTGAATAACATATATACTACTTTTGTTTAGTTAAATGAAATTCATTTTGTTAAAGGCACCATAGTAATAGCAACTGTATCTTTAAGTATATAAGGGCTAGTATTCATTGCATATTCATGTTGTAATCAGAAGAAGCTTTGATGCCTTTTGATTTGTTAATGATTGCAATTGATTAATTGTTTTATTGCATTATGAAGTTGTATTTGACTATATAACCCCACAGTTTTATTTTGATATTTATGATCTGAGGAAGCGTATTTAAGATACGCGAAAGCGCTTACCGTTTTAATAAAATTCTATAAGTTTTTTCAGTATTGGTCGTGGTGAGTCTGAAGTTTGTTATATTTATATTCTGAAACGTTACTTTAACCAAGGACTCTTCAGCTGGAGTGGCTCATTTTTTTGTTTCATTTTTTTTGTTTCATACTGTAATATTATGCTAGCTTTCCATATGTGGCTGTGTTCACATTGGTTGTGGTTATGCACTTTCACACAGGTGTCTGTTACTCTGTGCTGTGACATGCCTGTAGAGCCTGCTATATATGTAGGTACATGTGTATCCCCCCATAAAAAATGTAGGCCAGTGCTGTGGCAGTCTGCCTGTAGCCTGCACAGTGCTTTGTTACATGCCTAGCAGCTTAGTGCACTTACCCAGTGTGATGATATGTCCAGATACTTGCCAGATGTACTGCAGCCAGGCCACCATAACTGTCATGTATGTCAGACAAAGCAGTGGGATGCTGTACAGATGTATGTTACTAACTAGTGGGTAGTATGCAGCCATGGCACCTCTGTACCAGTGGTTATTATGTGTCAGGACAGACAGGGGTGTGTGAATGCATAACCGATGGAGGCAAATGTATACCAGTATTTACGTGATATACCCATCTACATGGCTGTTAACATCCACATTGTCATGCTTGGTCCACATGTCTTGCAGTAAGGGGTTCTGTGCATACCTCTGGTCTGACCAGAGTGTGTCAGACTGTCCACATTTATTGGCCATATCTCTATCTAGTCCACAGGATCATTACTGTGCTAGCAGTGGTATGGGACTATGATGTCCTTAGGATGTCTGTCAGTAGCCAATGGCACACATGTTAAAAGCAGATGTGACCTCCCACACACAACACGTCTGTGAAGACAACCCCTATCACAGTAACAATAGTCTGCATCTATACCTGCAATACATACCTGACATCCCCTTGCACTAAGAGGTTGGGGCTACTGGGACTGAGGTAGGGTTCCACTCCATGTTCAGGACATATGGTGAACATATATGTATATATCACGAAAATATTAATACCTTCCAGATCCAATGTAGTCAAAAAGTTTAATAAAAAAAGATGAGCGCTTTCTCAGTTCAAACAATTGCTTCTTCAGATCACAAAAAGACCAAAAAAAACACAGGTTTAAATATTCCATCAATTAACAATAATTAGTCATGTGTTATGCAAAACACTGGTAAAGGTTTAGGGTTGGGAGGGTAGCCTAATGGTTAGGCTTAAACTTAAACAAAAGTAGTATATATGTTATTGAATAATAAACACTATTGTGCAATTCATGGTTCTGGATTGATTATAAACTAAATAATTTATATAAGTATATATATATAACATGGATCCATTGAAGAAATAAATAAATAAATTAATATAGTTTCTAAATTTAAAAGGTTTAAATATGTATGTTTCACTCAGGTCTTATCTCAACACACGTAGATTAACTGGTTTATAATTTTGTAGTAATTATATAAAATAAATAAAACATTTTTTTAATTTTTTAATTTGATATAGATAGCTTGGCTTTTGCCTAGTTTATGCTTAATATATAGTAATTTTATATACTACAGAATGTTTATTATATGATTCAGGACATTTACAGCAGCTAGTTTATCTCAGCAGCTAGTTTATCTCATTTTATATTCATATTTATTTGATATTTATTAAACAATGGTTCTTGATAAAATCAGTTATAATTACGGTTTCTATTTGTTTTAAATTTAGAAACTATATTAATTTATTTATTTATTTCTTCAATGGATCCATGCTATATATATATATATATACTTATATAAATTATTTAGTTTATAATCAATCCAGAACCATGAATTGCACAATAGTGTTTATTATTCAATAACATATATACTACTTTTGTTTAGTTAAATGAAATTCATTTTGTTAAAGGCACCATAGTAATAGCAACTGTATCTTTAAGTATATAAGGGCTAGTATTCATTGCATATTCATGTTGTAATCAGAAGAAGCTTTGATGCCTTTTGATTTGTTAATGATTGCAATTGATTAATTGTTTTATTGCATTATGAAGTTGTATTTGACTATATAACCCCACAGTTTTATTTTGATATTTATGGTCTGAGGAAGCGTATTTAAGATACGCGAAAGCGCTTACCGTTTTAATAAAATTCTATAAGTTTTTTCAGTATTGGTCGTGGTGAGTCTGAAGTTTGTTATATTTATATTCTGAAACGTTACTTTAACCAAGGACTCTTCAGCTGGAGTGGCTCATTTTTTTGTTTCATTTTTTTTGTTTCATACTGTAATATTATGCTAGCTTTCCATATGTGGCTGTGTTCACATTGGTTGTGGTTATGCACTTTCACACAGGTGACTGTTACTCTGTGCTGTGACATGCCTGTAGAGCCTGCTATATATGTAGGTACATGTGTATCCCCCCATAAAAAATGTAGGCCAGTGCTGTGGCAGTCTGCCTGTAGCCTGCACAGTGCTTTGTTACATGCCTAGCAGCTTAGTGCACTTACCCAGTGTGATGATATGTCCAGATACTTGCCAGATGTACTGCTGCCAGGCCACCATAACTGTCATGTATGTCAGACAAAGCAGTGGGATGCTGTACAGATGTATGTTACTAACTAGTGGGTAGTATGCAGCCATGGCACCTCTGTACCAGTGGTTATTATGTGTCAGGACAGACAGGGGTGTGTGAATGCATAACCGATGGAGGCAAATGTATGCCAGTATTTACGTGATATACCCATCTACATGGCTGTTAACATCCACATTGTCATGCTTGGTCCACATGTCTTGCAGTAAGGGGTTCTGTGCATACCTCTGGTCTGACCAGAGTGTGTCAGACTGTCCACATTTATTGGCCATATCTCTATCTAGTCCACAGGATCATTACTGTGCTAGCAGTGGTATGGGACTATGATGTCCTTAGGATGTCTGTCAGTAGCCAATGGCACACATGTTAAAAGCAGATGTGACCTCCCACACACAACACGTCTGTGAAGACAACCCCTATCACAGTAACAATAGTCTGCATCTATACCTGCAATACATACCTGACATCCCCTTGCACTAAGAGGTTGGGGCTACTGGGACTGAGGTAGGGTTCCACTCCATGTTCAGGACATATGGTGAACATATATGTATATATCACGAAAATATTAATACCTTCCAGATCCAATGTAGTCAAAAAGTTTAATAAAAAAAGATGAGCGCTTTCTCAGTTCAAACAATTGCTTCTTCAGATCACAAAAAGACCAAAAAAAACACAGGTTTAAATATTCCATCAATTAACAATAATTAGTCATGTGTTATGCAAAACATTGGTAAAGGTTTAGGGTTGGGAGGGTAGCCTAATGGTTAAGGTGTTTGCCGTACAAACACAAGGTGCAGGGTTTGAGTCTCACAAGGGATAATTGGCTGGGCTTAAAATGGCTCGCAAGGGCAACTAGCCTAGTACTAATCTATAAGTCTATTAGGTGCTTAGGAAGAGAGCTATTTAAAAAGACAACCATAGTAAAAAACATCCTTCATAAAAAAATATGTATGAACAAGATACATAAAAACTGTTAAAAATTCTACAACACTCTAAATGATCTGAAAATCTAGATATTTTTATATATTATGTTAACTAATGTAGTATAAATATTATATAAAATTACTTTCTCAAACCCCTGTTCTTTAATTCTGGTTTCAGGGGAACTAATTCATTTAGACCGGAGCCTTTATGCACTCTGAGTCTAAGAATCCATCTAGTTTCATTGCATTCAGTGTTATTAATAATATATCACCTAATCTCATATCAGTCCTGATAGCCTCCAATACCTGAAAGACAAATTTATACTATCCCCTTCCTGTGCTACATGTTTAGCAAGTGCACTTTACTCTAATCTTTTACTAATACAATATAAATAGTCTCTTATCCATTCATAGGTTCATAGGTTCATGGGTAGGTACTAGGCTATCGGCCCAAGGGCCTACATAAGCCTAGCCAGCAAGGTACCATAGCTTATGCCATCCAAGAAAGTTTTCCTGTGCCACTGTCCAGCAAAGACACAGAAGTGATCCCCAGGGTATATTTCCTATTTCCCATCCACTCATCAAGATTTTTCTTGAAGAGTGCTAATGAAGAACTTTGCTTGACGTTGATGGTTAGCTTGTTCCAGAGTATAGGAAGTTTCTGGGACAGGAATCTATCCCTCCAGCATGTCTTGTTTATTGTGGTGACAAGGTTTAGATCCCTAGAGCGTGTAACTTGGAGGGATTGGGATTTCTTTAGGTGTAGCATGTCCAACAGCTCTGGGTCTGACATAGCTTTATATGTTAGGCAGAGATCACCACAGAGTAGGCGATATGCTGCAGAGTAAAGCTGGAGTTTTTTGAGGCAGTCAGTGTAGGGCATTTGTTTGAGGCCAGTAATCCTCTTTGTGAAGTACTTCGGTGGCCTTTCCAGATGGAGACGTCTGTTGGTCTTGCCAACATAAAATTTTCTACATGTCATACACTTAGCTAAATATACTATATTTTTGGTGTTACAATCTGCTTTAACATTAAGCATGAACTTATGCCCAGAGTCAGGATGTATAAAGCTCGGATCTTCATTTATACTAGTACAAAAATTACAAGCACCACATCTCTTAGTGCCTGTCTGTATATGGTTCATATCTTGCCCTTCATGTTTAGGGTAACATAACTGTCTTCTTAAAGACTTTTTATTCCTTTAAACAAAAGAAGGCTTAGTTCCAAGAATTCCAGTTGTATTTTTATCAGTTTGCAAAACATGCCAATGTTTACTAACTATATTCTTCAAAACATTGACTTCACTACTGTATGTTAAATTAAAACAAAATTTTCTGCCTCTAGATCTGTGGTTTGAAACATTTCTCCTCTGGGGTGAGGAAAAATAAGGTTTACCAAGATTCTTCCTCTCCTTCCTAATTACTTCACTCGTTTTATGAACCTCAGCACTATCATAACCCCTATGCTCAAAATCTTTAATGAGTTTAAGCAAGCTCTCTTCAAAATCTGTATCATTAACTGTTAATCTTGAGGCATGTAACATTTGTCCCTTCATAACATTGGGGAATATATGTCCCGGATGCATCCTATCTCTATGCAGGTAAGAAGGTACATAACATTCTTTCCTATAAACATTTGTAGAAATACTGCCATCTTCTTTAACCCACCGTATTTGTACATCCAAATAATGTGAAAACTCAGAAGAGTATTCAAAAGTAAACTTCTGGAAACTGACTCTTGTGTTCACATAATCAAAGAACTGTAAGAGTTCTGCCTCAGTTCCTTTCCATAAAAGGAAAAGATCGTCTACAAAATAACAAAATAATGCTATATTTTTCCCTATTAGGCATTTAATATATTGAGATTCCCATTCTGCCATTACAAGGCTGGCATAGCTATTGGCACAAGGAGTGCCCATAGCTACACTAGCCAATTGCAAATAATAATGGTGCTCAAAAATAAACACATTGTGTTCTAGAGTCATTTCCAGTAAAAACATATAAGGTCAAGGTGTTGTACACTGTATTCACTATTTCTTAAAACAAACACTTTCATCATTTCTATCCCTATTGAATTGGGAATCATGGTGAATAGAGGTACAACAGCCATGGTAACAAAAAAATCAAAATCACAAAACTCTGTAGAATTCAAATACATATAAAGCTGTTCAAGAAATTGTTTACTGTCTTTTAATGTTGTTGTTGTCTTTCGGCTTTTCCCGGTTAGGGGTCACCACAACGGAACTCCGGTCTGCTAATGATTGGCAGTAGATTTTCACAAATGCCGAGGTGCCAGCTCGACATTCAACCTTCAGCGAAGGCACGCCCATTTACACATGTCTTTTGAACACCCACCCAACCATGGGGAGGACATGCAGACTCCACACAGAAGGCACTCCCCACACTCCAGCCGAGAATCAAATGAGAGAACCTCTTGCTGTGAGGTTTTAATACTAAGTCATATTTGTCAAGTATAGGTCTCAACTGTTTTTCAATATAGATGGAAAAATATTCTGTTAACCAGCCAGTGCCCGAATCAATAGGTCTAAGTTTAGGGGTCTGTGGGTCCTTGTGTACTTTAGGTAACCCATGTAAATATGGAATCAGTGGTTGTTCAATAATAAAATACTGAAACATTTCCTTGGAAATGATACCCATCTGCAGTGTTTCCATAAGTGCTCTCTGCACTCTTGATTTCATTGCTTCTATTGCAACCACATCAAATGTTTTATAGGTGCTAGAATCACTCAACATATCCCTGATAGTATCAAAATAGTAGGCCCTATTCATAATAACTATTGACCCCCCCCCCTTTATCGGCTGGGTGAATAACTATAGTATTATCATTATGTAAATTACTAAGAGACAATTTTTCATCAGTAGATAGATTCACAAACTTATTACATTTTCTGTTACCAAAAAAATAGTTATAGACATCTTCACACAATTTGAGAAAAATTTCAAAATCAGGATTGGTTGCAGGTATAAAAGCACTAGGCTTTTTAAAAAGACAAGTAGCATTACTAAATTCTTGATCTTTAAAAATGACTTTCAAAGACAAATTACGTATAAACAGTCTAAAGTCTAATAAAGTTTCAGGTAAATCAGCCATTCGGGCAGGAATAAATGACAAACCTCTGTTCAGTACCTTATATTCAAGGTCCATAAGTATTCAATCCGAAATGTTCTATACTAAGTTGCACTGTTCATATTCCACATCCTTTTCAGGGTATAATTGCTTTCTTGGAAATGTTGCTTCCTTTTTACCCCATTTCCCTTTGAAGTACTCTCGACCTACTTCACCCTGTAGAAAGGAAGAGGTAGACCAGAAAAAATGTGTCAGTTTACCACAGAGCCCACTTTACTTCTAACAACAGGCTCCAATTCTCGAGATCTATCTACAGGTTGCTGTACCAGAATGGCAAGGGCCTCATCCACAAGCGGTGTACTATACACCGAATGTGTTGGAGCACTCTGAATAGAAGGCAAGATTTCCTTCTGATGTTCCATTGTAGGTGTAGCTGTAGTAACAAGATTCTCATTCAACTCATTCACCCTGGGTGTGTTAAGCATCACAACTGGTTCTCTGGGCCAAGTAAAAACCCAATTGTTGCTGAAATCATGGATGTCATGCTGAAGTTTTTTCTTTTTAGTTGTAACTAAATGCTGTTCATAAGCAGATACTCGATCCATGAGTTCACTGCAACGTACAACAGCAAAAACATCACCAGCCTCTTTATATAACTCAGTCTGTGCTAATTGTATTTTATTAACCAAGGAATGCTCAGTGGGTGTAAAAAAGTCTATCAGAAGCTGTATATATCTGAAATTGGTGTCTAAATTAATCTGCTACCATTTTGCAAGCAGCTCAGCCTAAGTGTCACCATAGGTGAGCATATTAAATACCCGTAACCCTCTTGGTTTTACCTTCAGTGATATTCAAGATTCAAAATGAAGCCTCTGACACTGGAGTATCTTCAGTTGGTAAAGATCATTCTCCATCTGCTTCATTATACTCCCAACCTTCATTTTTTCACCTTGAGTCTCATTTTCAGAAGGAACATCTGTTTGTAAATCAGTATCCAATAAAGGATTATTGTCCAAGCACATAAAATTAATGAGTCTCTCACCAGTAGGTCTCATATTTAACGTATTCACAGTAACATTTCTTTCAGCCATGTCCTTGTGAGGTACAAAACAGCAACAAGTCAAGAAAATATAAATACCTCACAATGGTTAGCTGCACAAAACTAAACAGTCAACAGGTAAAAAACAAGCAAAGTGCAGTTGTACGGCTGGCAAAAGATGAAATTCCAGATCCAATGTAGTCAAAAAGTTTAATAAAAAAAGATGAGCGCTTTCATAATTCAAACAATTGCTTCTTCAGATCATAAAAAGACCAAAAAAACACAGGTTTAAATACTCCATCAATTAACAATAATTAGTAATGTGATATGTAAAACAGTGGTAAAGGTGCTCAGGAAGAGAGCTATTTAAAAAGACAACCACAGTAAAAAACATCCTTCATAAAAAAAAAATATGTATAAATAAGATACATAAAAACTGTTAAAAATTCTACAACACTCTAAATGACCTGAAAATCCAGATACTTTTATATATTATGTTAACTAATGTAGTATAAATATTATATAAAATTACTTTCTCAAACCCGTTCTTTAATTCTGGTTTCAGGGGAACTACATCATTTAGACCGGAGTCTTTATGCGCTATGAGTCTAAGAATCCATCTAGTTTCATTGCATTCAGTGTTATTAATAATATCACCTAATCTCATATCAGTCCTGGTAACCTCCAATACCTGAAAGGCAAATTTATGCTGATCCCCTTCTTGTGTTAAATGTTTATCAAGTGCTCTGTATTCTTGTTTGAATTGTGAAAGTGCTCATCTTTTTTTTTTTTTATTAAACTTTTTGACTACATTGAATCTGGAATTTCATCTTTTATCAGCCATGGAACTGCACTTTGCTTGTTTTTTACATATATGTATATATAATTATCCATATATCTATATAGATATATACACATATACATATCGACATACACAGATGGACATGTATATGTACACACACACACACACACACACACACACACACACATATATATATATATATATATATATATATATATATATATATAAACACTCAGATATATACATATACACAGCAATATATGTCTACACATATACAGATAGAGATACATATGCACATATACTTATGGATATCTACATATATATTGACAGTACTATGTATATCAGAATAGATATGTCTGCACATATAGTTATAGATATCTACATATATATTGACATAAATAGTCATATCGTACACATAGGATGTGCTTATATGTATATATATATATATATATATATATATATATATATATATATATATATATATATATATGTATACGAAGATATGTACACAGGGCCATATATATGTTGCACTATACAGATATATATACAGACATATGTATAAATATACATGTGTATATGCATGTAGACATATATTAACCTATTATATGTATATATCCATATTCCTGTCATGTGTAAACCTCATGGTTGTGTATACCATCCCAGATGTATATCACGGTATGTATTTGCTATGTGTACATTATGGTAAAATGACATATGTGATGCAACAGTCATATTAATAACAAGTACTACACAATTGTGGAAGTAAAGGCAATTGTTCAATGCTAATCAATATGTTTATTGACAGATGTATTGCAAAACAACAGCTGTCTTCACAGTGGTCATGGTGTAGTGGTTAAGTGGTGTGACTATAGTGTACTGGGTTCAAGACCTGCAAGGGCATTTCATTTTATTGCTGGGCAGAACAAGGGCTCATGGATACAGAGTAGTTAAGGCAGTTTTGGGCAGCTTTAAGCACGTTTGCATGGGTTTGTGTGAAGCTAAGCAGTGCTAAGCTATGGGTAAATGTACGGGCACTTACACAGTGTAGGCTTCACTTACCAGTGCGCAAATCAGCTTAGCTGTTATATTGCAGCAATGGTGATACCTGCTAAGCATGGCTTAGCCCTAGTAACCAGTTCACACCACCCAGTCTGATAACATAGCAGGGTAATGACATCTGCAATGTGTATGTAATGCCATGTACAATACATGCACCTATGTACTGTCATTACAGTAGCAAGGGGTGTGAGTGTCATGTGGGGGACACATATGTATTTGAGGCCTGTACAGCACTGTTATCCATGTGAATGTGTTACATACAAGGGTAGTAGCCCAAGGTACATGCTGAAACACTGGCATGTAGTGTATCATGGTGGTACTACTGTTGACAGTGCTTACCCAGGCAAGAGTAGGGTGCTGAATGTAGTACTGACAACAGGCACACCTGCAGGCATAGCTTGACTCTCAGGCCTCCCTGTTGTATCCCTGGTGTGTGAGCTGTGTCACAGTATATAACCCCTACTGGGTAATGATCCGACATGTGGAATAACTGTAGACTACCGTCTGTACATCACATGCTAGTGAGAGCTTCTGACATGAGTTATGGCATACATATTGTTGTCAAACATCTATCTATCAACACATTCTTCCTACTGCATAGCTACTTGCCAAGCTGATGACTGTCAGCCCCTGCACAGATGTGCAGATGGCAGGTATCCAGCTGGGATATGTATAGGCAACCTAAGTTTGATTGACACTGACATGTCTACCCAGCTGTGTAAGAACTGGCACATGCCACGAGTACCTCCACTACACTACCACAGTCAACAGAACATGCTTGGGTACATGTCTCCATCACAGACATTAACCATGTGTTATAATGCATGTTGCATGCATGTTAACTTGATTATCTCAGTGGCCATGTGCAGGAGGCACCTGGATGATTGGCTGATGCATGTCACTCTTATCCTGAGGGTCATCACAGTAGTATCTGTGGATAGATTGCCTGCTGCCACCTGGTAGGTGGCACGATACCACTGTACACACAACCCCTACACAACGCATCTCTCCTTGGACAATAGCTAGGTACACAGCTATAACCACCTTCAGCAATGCACCCCAGTACTGACACATGTGTACATGTGCATAACTGAGTATAGCAGTGTCTGTGTGTTAGCACACCTGTGCATGGGAATTCCATTAGGGCCTTCACTACCACCGCAACACCCATGGTCAGTTGTGGCTGCTGCTGTATGGGACATTACATGTACCCTGTTAAGCTCCTCTCCATACTGGCTACATGAGCCTTGCAGTACCAGCACAACAGTGTTGTTCAAATGGGTTGATAGGCATGGAATACCCATTGTGTTCTCACAAGTGTGTGTACGTGTGCATGTCCATATATCTGTAGGATACAGTATTCTGAGGCCACATACTCCTATTACAATACCCATTGCCACACAGAAGTACAGATAGTGTTGTTGCTGCCCATAGGTGAGTCATGACAATGCAACACCCTACTATGCATGTGGCATGTGCATTAGATGCATATCCCTGTAGTACCACTGTTGGGATATACAATGGGTTGTATTGCAGTCATGGCCAATGTGTGATGGTGGGTATGTCAGAGTGTCATCATGGATTTTAGGGAGTACAATATCCACTGGGGGATGTGGGTGCTGTGTACACTATCATTACACCAAGGTACAGCCACTATATTTTGCATGTACCACATTATGGTTACCACTGTCACCATCAACCATACAGGTAACTGATACCACAATCCAGGCCAGTTATGCATGTGCTGTGTGCAGATTACCTGTAACACATTGGACACATGGTCAAGTTAGCAGTGATAGGCCCACGTCTCTCAGACGTGTGTCTGTGTATGTGTCTGTTAATGTGTATATGAAGGTATGTCACACTATGTATTGCCCATATAAACCCATTACATCCCCCGTTAGCATACTGTACATGTTTGGGGTTGTTCTACATGTAACATGTAACCTAGAACACACCTCACCCTAAATGCTGTATGGTGTGTGCAATGAAAGCCACACACTTCAGTATCACTACATACCTAAGGAGGGGTCTAGTCCCAGTGTTGCCAAGTAAGAGTGTGCATGTATGTGGATGGATCTACATCAGGTCGCAGATTATACACATCCCAGCGGGTCACCTGTCCATGTGGCACAGGCTATAACTGTTATACAAACCTGTGACATGTGTTCAACTGTACCCCAGGTATGTCACAGCCATGGTGTCACCACAGTGCATTACCCTGTTGTGGAATATGACGCATATCATCCTCGTGCTAACACATGTACACCTACAACACAAATGGATATCTTTATAGAGACCACAATCAACCAATGCTACTAACAGCTATAATGCATCATTGCTGGATGGCTACACTACCTGACATATATGCATTACACTTTACTCCTTACAACATGTTACACTGCAGTACTTTGGTACACTGTAGTACAGTCATCGTGCGCATAAGAACCATATTAGCCTGTCCCTGCATTGATGGTATTGATGACAGGGATGTGGCACAGGTATCATCATATGCACATGGTGTGTTGTTGGTTTGTCAGAGGCCGAGGGTGGGCCATACATTTGACATCATGTGTGTGGGTGAGGGGTGTAATGAGGTGAACTGGGTATGTATAGATATGAGGTTGCCCTAGGTGTGTTCGTATAGTGTGTGAGTATGCATGCATACAGTTCTGCCATGTGGCTGTCCTACAAACGTGTTTATGGACAGCTGTAGACCATACCTGGCAGGGTGTGCAGTTCACTGCCTCTGGCTACCGACACATGGACTGTGCCTACCAGGGGTTTCATGGGCATGTCCAAGTACAGGCCTCGATGTGCTACTCTCACGTGATGATGACAAATGTTAACTGTAACCAGGTCCTTCCTGGGTCTGGCCAGGACCACGTGCTTGTGGCCTGCTGTGGTGTGGACAGCAACCCCCTGCAGTGCTGGGGGTGGTACTGCCACTACAGAAGTCCTTTGGTATCCAAGCACATCCACGTTGACTGCCAGCTGTTGGCATTGCTGGCCTACATCCACACGGCTGTCATCATACTTCCACCACATGCTCAAGCATGGACAAACCATGGTCAAGGAGGGCCATCATCTCACTAGACCATCTATCCATGAACTCAGTTAACACACGGATGGCGCCAGCCAGTTCATGGGCATTGTCACTTGCAGATGTAAGAGCAGCCCTCTGCAGCCTCAGGCCCTGTCTTGTTTAACATTCCATACATGCCTGTGCCACCATGACAGCCTGAAACATGCACCTGCTGGTACCAGCTGTGTCACGTTTGCCAGGGGCATGATGACCAGCAGCCCTACCATGAGCACCCTGGGACATCTGCCTATGTGGTGCCCTGCTGGATATCCAGCTATGCCTGCTGTGACCAGACACAGTAGGCATGGTTACCACACTTTCCTGTGCACTGCCACGAAACACCAGCTGTCCATCCACTATGGTCATTGGTGAAGGGGTATGTATACGCACTGAAACTGTCTGCGGGGTGGGGTGGCTAAAATGGGGATGTCAAATGATGGCACTGTTTCGGTCCCTGACAACCCCACCTGTGCCTCAACAGTACTATCATCATCTTTGGTGGCTGTATGGACACCAACATCAGATTGCATGCAGGAAGGACCCTGACCCACCTCAACACCTGTGGGGAAAAATGATAAATGCACTTTAAAACCTGTACAACATTGCATAACAGTACACACACACACACACACACACACACACACACACACACACACACACACACACACACACACACACACACACACACACACACACACACACACACACACACACCACCGTAATACCTACCTGTTGGTGACTTTACAGATAATCCCATGTATATTTCCATGTGTTCCCCATCCTGCATCACACTTGGTAACATACACTTATTGATGCCACTCATTAACATATCAGTCCTCTAAATGCCTAGACAAGTGTTCACAACAAAAGACCTGTTACTACATCACCTGCCTGACCTGTATGTAGTGATTTTAAATGGCCTCACTGCTGTCATTCAGTGTTCACCCTGTGTATGTCAGGACATTATGAGCATGGCCCATATATGTGTGGGCTACTATGTACACTCCATAATATCACACACTGGAGTGTCATGTGTATGTATTGCTCAGTACATGCCAAATATGCTGCTCAATCAGCCTATCATGTGACAACTGAATATATGGATACAGTCCCTGGTGTTGACTAGTAATTCTCCAATGCATCTGTAGTGCTGCATACGTGGGTTGTCGGTCACCTCTCTGCTGAATGTGATATTAAGGGTATACCTGGTGTCTACCTTCCTTCTCAATGCCTGTTCCATGCTACAGCCCTTATTATACTATCAGATGTTCTGTGATTACATACATAACAAGTATTCCTGTTGTGTAATATGGCAGTCCTTGTCCATGAACTGCACAATCCCAAAGGGAGGTACTGCTTTATGAACAACCCCACAATCACATATGTACATACATGGCCACCCACACAAACACACACACACATGCATACATGCATCCTACATGCATCAACCTCCCTCCACTTTACCAGAGTAACCCTACAGACAAGCTAACTACCCACCAGGATGGACACACACACATACAGGTGAGGTTGCACAATGATAGTACACACAGTCCTCCTATTACCCATCTGTCAACATGCATAACATATGGTACACAACAGCATGCAGTGCAGCTGTAGTCAATCCATGCTAGCAACAGTATACATCTGTGTGAATCATGTGCTGTGTCACTAGGTGATGCCCCTTCCCCTGGATACCACTGGACCCATGTACACAGTATTGCCGTGCACCTGTTCTGCACCCTGCCATGTACTGTGCTCCACACCTCACAGGTGTAAAACCCATTGCTGAATGTGTAGTACTGTGTCAGTTATGTCAGCTTTAATGCTCACAGCCCCTATGTTTCTCAGCAACACATACCTGGGATGATATGTGGACAAATGTCATTTGTGACTGCCTGATGTCTGATTTACAGCTCTCAACATCAGCGGGCCATGTGTGACCAATCCAATACTATTACACTGACAACCATCAGAGCATACCGTGGCTATGGGGGGTGTACACACCCTTGTTGATATGACGCACCCTTCCTTGATCTGCCATGGGACCACATCACTGCATATCTTAACAGTACATGGGCCCGATATGTGACATATGTCCTGTATTTTCACATGCAGTGTCTACAGAATATGTTAGGTGTGCACATGCTGACTGCAATGCATACACTCTGTGTGGGCAAATGTGTGCACACCCTTATCATGACAGTTTGTTGCACCTATTGTTATGTGTACTACAGAAGTCACTACTCCTGGCAGGGGTATACTAGCGTGGGCCATCTGCATTTACCAGTGTATGTTCAGTCTGCCCTTCACATGTCCCCCTAATCTGCATGACTGCAAGGTCTACTCATGTGCACATCCCTTGGTGTTCACACACTACTGTCACTATTGCTGTGGGGGTAGAGTTACATCTGCCACTATTCCTGAACCTGACTATATACAGATACAGCCATTCTTAGCATCCTTAGTATCCCTGCTGAAGTGCACTGGTGTGTCATGCTGACACGCCCCACCTTCAGCCTTTTTGCAGATGCTTGACAAGTAAGGCCTACACATGTGTGTCACTTTGCAGTGTCCCATACACTGAACACCACATGTTACAGCCTAGTCCCAGCTGATAATGTGGACCACAGTAATACCTTGTGTCATAGTGTAACTCTGCAACAGTTGCCATTGTCCTACAGGTATATACACTGGTGTTGCACTGTATATGGGTGTTGTTCTAAACATGTCCCTACTGTAGGCCATGTCTCCCACCATTATGTTTCTCCCTGTGGACACATTCCACAATGACAGGATGTTAGTTATCTTGCAGGTGTCTGACATACCCTTCCAATACTCCAACATGGTCATCACTGTGATGCCATGCATTTAACAGCAACAATGCGTGCACATGTGCAGCATGCATTTTGGGTAGGTATATTAGATGTATGCATGGAAAATACCATAGTAATTACATGCCCAGTGTATTGGCAAGCATCTACATAAACCATACTCACCAGCTACAGGCTGCTGCCTTGGTGGTATACTGGAGGGGCCTACATAAGAGAGTGAGAGATGCAAAGTCAGTGGCCACACCTGTAGCATTGCTACACAGTGGGTGCAGTATTTCAATACATCAACAGTACATGTCCATAATACTTCCACATATGCACATCTGTTTATCGCTACTATTAAGTAACAAACTATACCTATGACATGTCAGATATGCATTATCTACATGTACAGATGTGGATGTGCCCTGTGGCCTTACCTGCACGCTCCTCGGCTGGTGTGTGGGTAGCACCCACCTCCACAAAAAATTGTCCGGCAGTTGGTGGCTATGCGGATGGGCAGATACCACAAGGCTGGATGGGAGCTCCTCCACACATGTCGGGGGGATGGATGGCATGGCCCCCCTGTGGTGAGGTGATCCCCCCAGTTTGCAGCAGCATTCTGATGGGCATTGTGATGCAGGTCAGAACAATGATGCCGGACCTGATCATAACTGCAGTTGTGCAGTCCGACATCATTGACTCTTTAGACTAGGTCGTTCCACAGAGCGGCCCACTCCTGCTGATCATGGGTGGCCTGGACAAACAAGACAGGGTAGTGCTGTATGAGGTGGTTCACCACAATGTTGTTCTCAGTGGCTGAGTACGCTGGAAGCCTTCCATGGGACATCTTGCCTGAAAGACATAAAGATGGACACTGGTGTGAGCAAGTCATGCAGCAACATTACCACAGTGCTTAATGCACATCATTGTCACTCCCCCACCATATCAGCAACAGCAAACTGTACACACAACTCAATAGGTATGGCTACAGCATACCTACCAGTGGGGCAGATATTGTATTGTACCACACTTTGTGCAATGTGTTTGTAGCCATTGGATAAATAACTCAAGCAAGTGTTGACAGAGTGAGAAATAACCTTCTATGTGTAAAAAATCCAAGTAATCCGGTCTTATGAGACAAATAATTCAGTTTATTACACAGATAAACCACGATAAGCGCTTTCATTAACTAGTAGCTTCTTCAGATCACAAACAGGAAGCACAGGAACCATGTGCTTTAAATATCTGCATGTTAATTAATCAACCAACTTTTAAAGCAGAAGCGCCATAAAACCTAAAAACTAAATATATAAACATAAAATCATCTCAAGATGCAACAGAAATAAACAATGGTGTATGCATATTACTTTTAAAAATTAAAATAACTTCATTCCATAAGAAACAATAAAATTGAAGTAAATATAAGAACATGTTGTGAGCAGCATACTATCAAGTACGACAGTGTATACAGCCTATTACATAACTGCATGTGATAGTCTTATTATTAATAATACGAGGCAACTTAGAAACTATTCATAGTAGATGCCATCAAAACATGAAACCATATACAAGTCGAAATAACTATTATCAACCAAAGTGATACTTGGTATAATAAGGTCAGTGCATAAACAAAGATGTATATCTGCATATGTATAAAATGTGTATATAAATGTAGTGTCTTAATAAATATATGTATCTAAATATAAAAGAATGAATGAATGTGTACAAAAATATAAATAAATAAATGAATAAATAAATAAGTTATTGTCTAAAAATGAAGCTAAAACCATTAACATTAACAGTATTACAATATAAAATGAATAAATTACCCAAAATGTGATATATGTATGTGTATGTATATGTATGGAACAAATATCAGAGCACATTGAATTCTTAAAATTTCAGAACTTAGTGTGCCTACGTTTCTTTAGGTGTGGTCTGATAGATGCCCTTTCATTTAAACCATGACCTTTATCAGCTCTCAGCAAAATAATCCACCTACTTTCTCTATCTTCGGTATGATTCATGATGTCACCTCCTCTTACATTAACATTCATTTTCTCCAGCACCCTAAACATGAACTTGTGTTCAGGACTTGTTTGTGTCACATGCTTGGCCAATGCATTCTGCAGATTACCTTTCTTTATATTATAACAGTGTTCCCTTATTCTGTCTCTTAATACCCTATTCGTTTTACCAACATAGAAACATGAACACAGTTCACATACAGCAAGGTATATGACATCAGGTGTCATACAGTTGGCATTGGCTCGGTATATATTTCCCTCTGTGTATCTGGATGTATAAATACTATGCTAGAATCTATTGAGGAGCAAAAGTTGCATTGTCCACAAGGTGTGGTTCCATAACTAAGACTTGGGTGCGTATTCTTGTTTGGTGAATAACAAAGCAATCTTTTAAGATTCTTCTTATTCCTATAGGTAAAGGACGGAGAATCACCTACAATGTTTGTCAATATGACATCAGTTTGTAGTATGTTCCAATTTTTGGAGATGATCTCTCTAATTTGTTTATTATCTGCTGTATATGAAGTCAGAAACCTAACTTTTGCATTTGTGACTTCTTTGACATCATTCATTACTATAGGCTTGGGCCCAAAATATGGGGTACCTGATGTCGAACGTAAACTTAGAGCATTATCAAATTGTAAATCTACCTCCGTAGAATTATAACCTCTCTCAGCAAACTTCTCTCCCAAGTCATATAAGTCTGCCATAAAGCCTTTGTCATTGGAATTCAACCTAGACATTCATAGGGTCTGTCCTTTGACTATGTTACTGAAAACATACTGAGGATGCATACTAGTTCTGAATAGTAAAGTGTTCCTATAACAGGGTTTCCTAAAAATCCCAGTGTTAAACATTCCACATTCGAGTTTTTCGAAAAAGTTTACGTTCGACATCAGGTACCCCATATTTTTGGAACATACTACAAACTGATGTCATATTGACAAACATTGTAGGTGATTCTCCGTCCTTTACCTATAGGAATAAGAACTTTTGCTCCTCAATAGATTCTAGCATAGTATTTATACATCCAGATACACAGAGGGAAATATATACCCGAGCCAATGCCAACTGTATGACACCTGATGTCATATACCTTGCTGTATGTGAACTGTGTTCATGTTTCTATGTTGGTAAAACGAATAGGGTATTAAGAGACAGAATAAGGGAACACTGTTATAATATAAAGAAAGGTAATCTGCAGAATGCATTGGCCAAGCATGTGACACAAACAAGTCCTGAACACAAGTTCATGTTTAGGGTGCTGGAGAAAATGAATGTTAATGTAAGAGGAGGTGACATCATGAATCATACCAAGATAGAGAAAGTAGGTGGATTATTTTGCTGAGAGCTGATAAAGGTCATGGTTTAAATGAAAGGGCATCTATCAGACCACACCTAAAGAAACGTAGGCACACTAAGTTCTGAAATTTTTAAGAATTCAATGTGCTCTGATATTTGTTCCCATACATATACATACACATACATATATCACATTCTTGGGTAATTTATTCATTTTATATTGTAATACTGTTAATGTTAATGGTTTTAGCTTCATTTTTAGACAATAACTTATTTATTTATTCATTTATTTATTTATATTTTTGTGCACATTCATTCATTCTTTTATATTTAGATACATATATTTATTAAGACACTACATTTATATACACATTTTTATACATATGCAGATATACATCTTTGTTTATGCACTGACCTTATTATACCAAGTATCACTTTGGTTGATAATAGTTCTTCGACTTGTATATGGTTTCATGTTTTTGATGGCATCTACTATGTATAGTTTCTAAGTTGCCTCAGATTATTAATAATATGACTATCACATGCAGTTATGTATTAGGCTGTATACACTTTCGTACTTGATAGTATGCTGCTCACAACATGTTCTTATATTTACTTCAATTTTATTGTTTCTTATGGAATGAAGTTATTTTAATTTTTAAAAGTAATATGCATACACCATTGTTTATTTCTGTTGCATCTTGAGATGATTTTATGTTTATATATTTAGTTTTTAGGTTTTATGGCGCTTCTGCTTTAAAAGTTGGTTGATTAATTAACATGCAGATATTTAAAGCACATGGTTCCTGTGCTTCCTGTTTGTGATCTGAAGAAGCTACTAGTTAGTGAAAGCGCTTATCGTGGTTTATCTGTGTAATAAACTGAATTATTTGTCTCAGAAGACCAGATTACTTGGATTTTTTACACATAGAAGGTTATTTCTCACTCTGTCAACACTTGCTTGAGTTATTTATCCATTTACTTATCTTTTTTATAAGCAAGCGTGCTGTGGCAGTAACCAGCATTTTTAATTTACCTTTCAACGCTGTTTGTAGCCATGTTCCCTGTGTGGATACTATAATTGTTGGCCTGTTACAGACTATTCACCTGCATGCCATTGTCAGGGCCACTATGGTTCCATATATGCCTGTGTTATGCTTGTTATGTGGTTGCTGCACATCTGACATTCTGTGTTATTGTGGTTATCTATGCATGCTGTTGGACATGTTCCGGGATTGTGTAGACTATTACTACTGACATATGTTCTATAACAGTGACACAATAGCATGTATATGTACTTTTCACCAGCAGAACCACCTATCCAAACTCATCTGCCCATGTTACCAGGTCACATCACATGTGTGACCCATCCTGGGGCCTCCTCATGTACTGGTCCAGCAATACCTTCAAGTGGAAGCAAATCAGGGGATGTTGCACCCCCAAGGACACACACAGACATGATCTTGTCCCTCAAGGTCAGGTCCAGGGTCTGTTCCATTATGGGCTCCACAGATACTTGTGGGATGTGCTACATCACCTTGAGGCACCCAGTACACATTCACAGGGCCCACATGCTCCTCCTGCTCAGCGTCCAGGCCAGGCACCTTCGGGACATGGACTGCTGTTGTGAGTAGCTGTGGATGGGAGGCTTGTTCCCATTGTGTCCATATTAGGGCTCATGGCGCATCCACATCACAGACCACACACACACCATCCAGGGTGTTTACCCACCACATGTGTCACATGTCACCCCTGTAGGCTGTCCTCTATATCTACCAACCCTGACCACCTCCACAACTATACCTGCCATACTTCCCCATATTCCCATTCCATACTTCACAGATAAGGGCAATGTGGTCCCAACAAGGGGTTCACATGTGACATACCCATGTATGTTGCACACACTGACAGCTGTAGGTATCTGTGCGTAATTGCTATATGTGCTGTTCCCATGCACATAGCATGCAGCACTTTGGTGGTAATATAGGGGACATGTATTTACATACATATATGTTTGTGTGTGTGTTTATATATATATATGTAGACGTGCATATGGGTATATATATATCTATATACATGTGTAGATATATGATGTATATATGTGTTTATATATATGTCTACACATGGGTATCTGTATATTTGTGTGTATATATATATATATATATATATATATATATATATATATATACATATGCATACCTATATATGGGTTACATTCAGACATCAGGTCCACAATCTCACAACACTGTCCTGCACAGTTGCATTGCTCTGCCTTGCTACAACACAGACAGGTGCCACATAGGGACACAACCTGACATTGGGGGGGGGTATATGTAGGGCCAAATTGCAGGTAGCCCTATTACACAACTATGGCATTCCTGCATGCTGCAATACAGGTTACCATGGGTATCCTGCAAGAAGTAGGTTGTGGAACCCACATGTCCATCATTCTGGCATTACTTCCACAGCCACCTATTGGCCACAGTAATACACATGCTTCCCATTACACAACACACACTATGATGGCTTACATCTTATCAGTCAGTGTTGCTCTGCACAGTTGAAGGGTGCGGCCCACTACCCACAGGGACAGACTCTATTGTCCTTAGCAGTTGTTCAGCTGAACATCATTACAAATCTGAAGGCACATATAAATCATTCCACATCAACTATCCCATTATTATGGACCAAGTACTACAGTCATTTACATGCATATATACTTCACACTCCTGTTGTGGGAATGATGTTTCTTCTGTATATTTTGCTGGATGTTTTTTATTTTTTTGTTGTTGTTTGTTTGTGCCTTTCACACACTGTCTCTCTCTCTCTCTCTCTCTCTCTCTCTCTCTCTCTCGCTCGCTCGCTCTCTCTCCAGTAAATGAAATGAGCTGCTTTGAATAGATTGCAGCATGGATTTTGTAGGTGATGCACATGATCAGGTGATGGCCTCTGCACCAATCAGTGTCCTGCACTTGCTACATGCATGCATGCTGTGTAGTACTTCCAATTACCACTGTCATGGCAACCAACTACTATAAATCCCTGCATCATATGGGCATGGTCCCTTTACCTTTCCTGTATGGTGGACATCCTTCCTGTGTGTGGGCAGCAGTGTTACTGACAGCAGGTAGCAATACCTCTTACAGGAGAACCTGCACACTCAGGCCAGCTACATATTTGTAGGAGGTTCCAGAACTATAGGGTGTGAGTAGTGTTGTTGTATGCATTGTATAGCACCAGTGTTACAGGGTTTGTGTGTACATACTAGTTTATCTTGGAATGCAGTCTGTCTGCATAGCTCTCAAGTGTGGGCCTATCCCTTTGATGACCAGAGATGTGCCCATTATGTTTTGTCTGTCCACCACACAGGTCTTAACTGAGATATATCACTGGCAGTGTGTGTGTTGAGTGCTATCAGTGCATGGCTACATCCATTTCTGTTTCTAACTTCATATTCCTGACTATGAGTATGTTGCAGACTATCCTGTAACACCAGTGACTTGCTTAGTGTATAACAACAGTATTTCACATATGGACCTGTGTTCCTGCCTCTGTCCTCCACCTACATACCAAGCTCTGTCCATATGACATGCTGTCAGGGTGTTATGTAGTGGGATGTGAGTATGTCATACTGCCATTCCTGCCATCAGTTCACTGCTGTTGTGGCCCCCTCACATATTGTTGGGTTGTGTCCATATATGTGTGGGCTTCACCTACACAATACATGTGTGCTCTTATGCGGTCCAGAGGCCAGTGTATGTAACAGTGGTATATGGCCCTGTATTACTCAGTCTATGGGGGGTGCACCATAACTAACCTAGGCTGTTACAACATGTGGGGTATCAGGGGTAAGCTGCCTTAAGGTATCTGGATGTACATTACCATACAATTCACCTTGGGTAAATGCAGGCCTACTGCTTCCTGCCATATAGACTGTTCTGTTTGCCAGTGTGATTGTGATGGTTTCAGTTATGACTTGTTATGTAATGGATGCATCCCATTGTATCAACTGAGGTCTTTACCACCTAGGGATTGTGTACAGAGTGTAGATAGAGGCTGCTGGACTATACATCTGCATTACTTACTGTTGATTGATTGATATCCTGTGTCCCAGTCTGTCTTTACTATTGTACTACTTGAAGGCCTCGGCCTAAACAGCAACATATGTAAACCTTTCCAGACTACTATATTAATGTCACTGTTTCTCAGTTGCATTACTGTGTTTATATGTATGTCAGAGTCTAAACAGCTATATCACATGACATATACAACCATAAGAGTACACAAATAAAGGTTTCCTGTGTATGCAAACCTGTGTGTGGTGTTATTTCCCTTGACCTCTCTGTGGGTATATGTTGCAGGCAACAATTGTCATTTGTATGGGTAGCTCATACAGTGTCCAGTTGATAAGGTGGCAACTGTAGGCATAGTGGCTGTTCCATATTGTGTGCACCTTCTACATATGTATCTTCCTATACATATATATGTGTATGTATGTGTAGTTACATATATATCTATATATATGTATATATATATATATATATATATATACATATATATGTATCAGCATATATGTGTCTGTGTATATGTATCTTAGGAATGTTGATTGCTTCCACATTGTACATTCCCTATGGTAGCCAGACTGTACCACATGATATGTTACTGATACCAGCCTGACATCATACAGGTGGGATGGAGTACTGTTAGCATCTTATGTCCATGTTGTTTCAGGTCCTGGTTGTGGGATTTGCAACAGTTGGTATTGTATTGCAGGGCAAACGTGTTTGGCTGTGGGGGGGATATCTATACATACAAGATGTATGTTGTTTGAGACCCTCATCCCCATTAATGGTGCACGTGGACATACATGTTTTTGTTATGTTCTCTTTTATATCTATTGATATATGTTTATATATACCTATATAGATATATCTTTATGCTTACATATATTTATTGCTGTAGACATATAGACATATGGATGTAGATATATACATCTATAAATGTATGCATATGTATGTATATATGTTTATATATATATATATATATATATATATATATATATATATATATGCACACACACACACACACACACACACACACACACACACACACACACATACATCTCTATGTTTAAATACATTTTTTGTACTTTTGAATGTCTGGGCTAGATGATATGTTTGTGAAAACATCAAGATTGTGTGTATCTGACATGGCTTAGTGGTAAATCATTTTGGCTGTGGTGTGCAGGATTCTGGGTTCAAGCCTTGCAAAGGCTTTTTATTTTGATGCTGGGCAGAACAAGGGCCATTTGATACAGAGTGAGTAAGGCACTTTTCAGCAGTTGTAAGCGGGTTTGCACGGGTTTGCGCAGAGGTAATTAACGCTAACTTCTGGTTACAGTTTCTTATACTCAGTAAGCTTCTAAATTGCTTAACCTGTGTAAGCATTGCTTACCCCCATGCAAACAGGCTTAAACCTGCTTACTACTGCTTAAAAGTGCTTACTCCCGCTTACCCCTGTGCTAATTTCTTTAAAAGAAAAGAAAAAAGGGTTGATAGGAAAGTGGTGAAAAAGGGGCACAAAGAGGGAGGAAAGACAGTAGGGAATATAGCTAGGGATGTGCAGGAGGGTGTAGGGAAGGTCCATAGCTCCCCGTTACTTCTACAGCAACTGCCGTGCATATACACTGAATTTGGATGTAGATTTGGACACTCAAATCCCTGAGAGAGGGGTGAGAACAACAATAATATGTTGTGATGCCAATCAGACCAGATTACATGTGTCCAGTGGAGATGTGTACGAAATGGACAGCTATGTATAGGGTGATATTTTTTTTGGGAACAGATTGCCATTTTTTTTTAGGTGAGAGTGGAATGTTGGGGAGGGATAGTAGGATTATTTGGGGAGTTAGGTTGGGTAGGTTAACAGACAAGACAAACAAGATGCATACAGGGGTGGTATATGATGCATGTGGGGGTAAATACCTTGATGGGGAGTGGTGTTGGGAAATCGAAAGCCCATGACCCCCTAGTGGAAACAGTGGGACTGAGGTCCCCACCCATGGGAAGTCACCACTGCACCTTCACAGCCTCGAAGGTGACTGTGCTGGGGGATGAGTCGTAGAGCCAGGCCAACCCTCTAGTTGCAACAAGTGGTCCTTGAGCTGGAGTAGCAGATCTCCAAACTGCTGATTGAGCTCGCTACACACCACGACCCGGACCTGTCGACAGGTGACAGGTTCCTGTCTGTGCCTGCTCCCAGGGGGGTGAGCCCCATTCCCTGAGGTGGTTCCACCCAAAGGTGGTGTAGGACCAACAGACGAGGATGTCCCGGGTTGTACCCTAGACTTGCTGGTGCCCGATGCCAAGGCCAGCTGAGGTGGGACAGGTGGGTCTGCTGGGGCACATATTCCCATACCTGCTATGGTGTTTATGGATTATCAACATATGTGGGATAGTAATAGTCAACACATTCCAGGATTAAGTATAACAGCATGCATAGATATTCCCATTAACCCAGACACAGGATGTGGAACAGCTGCATAGTAAATGGACCACATGCATATATGGGACCACAGTGGTAATAACAACAGCATGCAGGTACATTGATGGCACCATGCCACCAATGCTGGAATATTTCAACATAGCACATGCATAGAAACAGATTTATATAATTATCAAACAATAGGATATATGTCCCAACATTACAGTGGAGTCATCATGTACCAGTTGAGGTGGGTATTTAATGTATTGTTGGAGATATGGGTGGGGGAGAGAAAGATGCCAGTTAACAACTAGTATATCCCTGTAGTTCACATTACTTTCCTAGTCAGTACTGTTATCTGTACATTACAAGTATTACTACACTACCCTATTGCCTTAGTTTGGACAGTGATATGGCTGTCGACAACTATATACATGGTCTGGTTTTACCTGCAGTATACACCTCTTACCTGGTATACCTGTAGAGGAATTGTTTATTAACACTAACTAACAGTTTCTACACATACTCCCAGATTCCAGGTTGATGTTATGCACATACCTATCTATCTCTTTTTCCACAGACTCTCGCCGTGTCTTGAACACATGCAGGTGAACCGGGACATATGTAGACTATTTCCCTCTTCAACCTTTAATGACTTACAACACTCTTATACAGGATTTCCTAGACAGTTATATTATGTAGCACAGGGTGGGTGACAGTGATGAGTAATACCTTATTATTCAGAGCAACTGCATCACTCACAATGCCATACAATACCAAAGTAAACAGTACCAGTACAGGGTATCATTCTTTTATTTCTGGGCACAGTGTTCATATCTGACAGACCTATGGGAGCAATGTTTGTTAGCACTACCTGAATGTTGCCACACAAAGTACCAGATTCCACATTACTATTATGCACAAACATCTTACTCTGTTACTGTACACACTCTGGTCACAGCTTGACACCATGGGAATGTAGATAGGACAAACGAGGCTTATTACTCTCATAACAGTTTGGGGTGTTGCTAAAGTGACAGGTTTGTTCTTATAGATGTGTAACAATCAGTTGTATTCTTGTTTGCTGCCTATATGTCTGGGATCATCCCACTGATTTCCCAGGGGGACAGGGTGACAGGCAGCAGATATGGGCCAATTTACTGGACATTCTGGACATATATGTACAGTTGTGGGGTATGATTCTGTATGCAGACCACTACCCCTCCCAGGAATCAAACCATGGCTGTGTGTGCTAAAAATACAACCGTTCACATCTCAGCTGCATGTGCTATTCTGATTTTGTTGTCTGTCTTTTCACTGTTTTCTGTCTGTGTGTCTCTCAGTTGTACTAAATGACCTCTGGAGATTACACCAGTCATATACAGACATTCCTACACATTTTATTTATCTTGCACAGTGTGGGTAACAGTGCTTAATACAACAGTACATTAAGTGATCGAAAATCTACATTACCATATGATACCAGAGTAAACACACGCAGTCCAGCAGTTAGACCTTTATTGTCAGGCAATATGCTTTTATTTACATACAAACTATATGAGACTCTTCCTGTCATATTCTCTGGTGTATGCAGTACTTGCCTTAAACAATACAGGATTTATACTGGCAATTTACTTACTAATACTTTTAGATTTATTTCCTATGACAGTACATGCAAGAGTATTACTAACCTGTCTTACATCACAACCTCTCCTGGTGACATCCATGGGCTTCCTGGTTCATGGTCCGCTCACTTGCTGTTGTGAAGGACATAAGAGGAATATTTAGCCATACCTATCCATAATATACATGAGCTGGCAATTATTAAACAGGCAGTGGAGTGATACCTACACACAGCTGGGACCATCCCTGCTATCCTAGCCTCTTGGATCCACTGATCCAAGAGGTTCCTCTTTCGCTGCTTCAGGTCAGCATATTGATGCCTGACCTGCTCATCAGTTCTGGGTATGCCAGTGGCACTGGTTAGGTCACGGGTGAGATGGTCCCAGGCTTCTGCTTTATATTGGGAGCCCTGGTACTGGCCCTGTAGCAGTCTGTACTCATGGTCTTTGACAAGGAGTCCTGCCATGATTCTGAACTCCTGGATGCCCCAGCGCTGTTCCTGAACGTGCACTCCCTCTCTCCTTTCTGACATGTTGCCTGCAAAGGGAAGCTACAATCAGTTATAAGATGTATTCCCATTGGGTTTAAGTAGGTCTGAATTCCCAGACTTTGCCGTGAGTGGACGGTTTTGAAAAGGCTAAGCTATGGACAAACCTGCTTACCTAAGGTTGGCATTGTTTAAAGGGGTATACCACTGGGCAAATTGAATTAGCTGGCCTACACATTGCTTACACCTACTAAGCTGGACTGCGCAATGCTTAGCATTGCTTAATATTTACTTTGCATTATATTTGCTTTTTGGCATTGATTTATTATTCATTACATGTTATATATATATGTCTGGTATCCATGATTCATGTCTACGTACAGTGTATGAGGTCTGTGTGTTTAATAGGGGACTTCAACACTCTATTACAATTACACCTCGCATCTGGGCTTACTTCTGTACTCCAGGTCACATATTTATGTTATGTAGTAGGTTATATAACATATGACTGTATGCTGATTCCTTTCACATGTTCAGTTTGATTTTACTATAGTGAAGATTTGTTTGGTGATACCTCATTCATATGTATTGCTTTGATGGCTTGCTGGTTGACTACTGTGATTATAGTGTGTAGGGTCCTGGGTTCAAGACCTGCAAGGCTGTTTATTTTGTTGCTGGGCGGAACAGTGGCTGTTGGATACAGAGTGATTAAGGCACTTTTAAGCACTTGTAAGTGGGTTTGCACACATTTGCACAAGGGTAAGCACTGCTAACCTTCGGTTAAAGATGCTTACAGAGAGTTAGCTTCCATATTGCTTACCCTGTGTGCACATTGCTTACCCCCGCACAAACGGGCTTATACCCTCTTACTAGTGCTTGCATATGCTTACTCCCACTTACTACTGCTTAACAGTGTGTACACTTGCTTACTAGTGCTTACTCCCGCTTACCACTGCACTGATTTAGACAGTAATGTCTAATGGTTCTCGGGAAGGTGGGGGATTTTGAAGCTGTATGGAGTACATTTTACCTTTCATTTGTATCCCTGATTCCTGTGTACATATACTGTATGGGTCACATGTGATTATCTGTGGACTTTGCAACATTATGACCCTGACACCTCACATCTGCATTTAATGCAGTACTCCAGTTTACAAATATATATTATTTAGTAGGTTATGCAACTAAAAATATTGGTCATAATGTGATTTGACATGGAAAATGTAATGTGCTGCAGTGGGACTTGAACCAAGAATGACTGCTTGTAAGGTCTGTCCACTACACTATAGCTATACTGCTTCATTTGCATATATCTTCCTTTTTATCCTCTTCTGCCATTTAAGCTGCATTAACTGTAGCTAAGTGATGGGCAAACCTGCGTGCCTATGGTTAAATTTAATCTGTTTCATTAAAAAAAAAAAAAAGGTATCTTTATATTGTTTGTTTTTACTATTGCTCTTGTAAATTTGGGGGGATGTTGCTGAGGATATGCGGACACCTATGAGTGGTCTTGCTCATTCTTTTAGGGATTTCTACTGTTCTTCATTGCAGGGGCAGTTATATTCTGAGAGCTCTGGTCTCAAACATGCCCCCTACACTCTTACATGCTCCATGTACGATTAGGAGCGCAGACAGCATGCCTTCATTAATATGCATGGCGAGCTGCCATCCTGCTCCTAAACGGCCGTTTCCGTGAAGGACTAAGCTAGTCCTGCGTGGAAGAATAGTAAATCTGGGGCATAGTCTTATCAGCATGCTCTGATAGAAAAGGTTTAACTTATAAAGAAGTTCTAGTTTATTGCTATTTCCTTTTAAACTGAAAATTAAATATGATTGAACTGCTTTTGCCATGTTGTGCCACTCCCACACTCTGCTCTGCTATTCAAGGTTTGCTGATAGATTTGAGAACACATCTCGAATCCTCTTGAATTCATTGCCATTCAGGGTTTGCTGGTAAGTTTGAGGATGCATCATGAATCCTTTAAAATTCATTGTCATTCAGGGTTTGTTGATAGGTATGAGGACACATCTTGAATTCTCTTGAATTTATTCCTTAGTTTATCAGGTTCCATACTTTTTGAATGCCCTTCCTTGTTGGCTTTAAGAGGCCTCATTGCCCAACATTTGTAAGCAGTTTTTTAAGACCCATCTGTTTCATATAGCTTGCATTTTGCTGCATTGGTGCATTCTTTCTGTAATTTGTTTTACTTGCTATATTTTAGTACTTATGCATTTTATGCAAAACTGCTTAGTAAATAACAGTGACAATAAAGTTTTAATAAGCTCATAAACTTGAACAAGTATCTCTAGATATGTGCACTGAATGTTATAAGATTTTAAGATGGCTACATTTTACTGGAGTGTTTGCAGAACATTCTGAAATGTGTATTCATTCCTTGGCTGGAGGAATCATGCAGCCCAGGTACATTGCAGCTCAGTGTATCCCTGTAGTATCCCTGGTAGGCCTTGACTAGGTTGCTGTATAGTATGATGACAGCTGTCAGCATCATTATCTGGAACTGCACTGGGTACTCACAAGCAATACAGGATTTAAGGAAGCTATCATATGTTTAATTAACACGCTGTCATTTCCCATTTTAGTGAACCCAAATGGTTATATCACACAACTTCAGAACGGCAAAGTTACAAAACAGCAAGCCATGCACAGATTATACTGTAGAGACCCTCTTTAAATGTATTTCAAAGTAGCATTCATTTAATCTTGGTAAGTGAATAACACTGATTTTTTTTAGTTCTAAGATTCATAAGTAATTCTCTATGTTTGACTATCTTATTATAAGAAAGGGATCACAAACTATTGTTGCAAGACAGATTCAAATATTAATTTTTCTTTTCTTGAAGGTTCTTTGCCATTTGTTGCCAGAGGAGATTCTGAAACATTCTCTCTGGGATTCAATAAATTCTGTGTATGGTCCGCAGAAAGCCTACACGGAGTTTACATGTTTGCTTAGTGGTGCGAGGCGAGTGGTAGCATGCAATGCATATTAATTACGTGCGGCCCTTCTAAGCCAAGTGTTATGGCTGTCAACAGTGTTGCTAGCCAGTAAACCATGTAAGTGAAGGCAGATATTAATTCTGTGTAAAGCAGAGAATCTACGGTCCATGAATTTGCATGGAATGCCACAATGATCACCAGGACTTCACAGATAGCTATCAATGTGTTAGGGCAACACATCTGCAGAGAGTACAACATAATGAGGGGACAAATAACCAGAAATAGGGACATTTTTAAAATAGATGTCACATAGAAATGTGTTAGAAAGAAACTCTCTCTTAACCTCTTAGAGCAAGAAATCTGGGCAAAGCTATAAATAATGGGAGGACAAACGCTCAAAATTAGGGACAAATGTTTAATATTGGTCTTCCAAATTTAGAAAGTTGAAGGGATAATAGGTTGTACAGTACCACAAACTATCTAAAGAGCATGAAGCTTTAAACTCAAATGTCTGTCATCATTTTCTGACTTCTATCTGCAATGACATGCCAATGATTTGCCAGAAAACCAATATGTTATGAGGAAAAGATCATAAATATGAGATAAAAGTGGACATTCTACGGTTCCCATTCAGAAGCCTGAAACATCATAAGCCTGAAAATCAAAATCCTGAAACCAAAAGCCTGAAAATTCAGAATCCTGAAAACTCAAAATCCTGAAAGCCCAAAATCCTGAAAGACCAAAATCCTGAAACTCAGACTCCTGAAAACACAAATAATGCTAATATGTCACTATAAAGACACTAATATCTACCATCTGACCCTGACCCTAACCCTAACCCTAAGGTCCGTCACTATCGCACACTCACCTGACCCGTGCCCTAAACCTAACTCACTTAAACCGCCCCTAACCCCAATATTTGTCACTATTGCATACATGCCTAACCTGCGCCCTAACCCTAACTCACTTAAACCGCCCCTAACCCTAAAATAAAACCAACCGCACACTTACCTGACCCCAACGCATGACCTAACACCACAGGGCTAACAATAGCAAAGCCACAATGACATCAGTATGTCTATTTTGTGTTTTCAGGATTTTGAGTTTCAGGATTTTGGTCTTTCAGGATTTTGGGCTTTCAGGATTTTGAGTTTTCAGGATTCTGAATTTTCAGGCTTTTGGTTTCAGGATTTTGATTTTCAGGCTTATGATGTTTCAGGCTTCTGAATGGGAACCCATTCTACACAAATCAGGACAGTTGAGAGGTATGACCTCAAATGTATGCAATATTGACTCACATCAGTTCTGTGATCATCCCAGTGATATGGCAGAACGCCACAAATTTGATAAGGAAAACATCTGGACACCCTGGGAATATCTGGACAGTTGTGAGGTATGAATGTGAAGTATATGGTCCAAACTCAGTGCAGAATACTGCACCTACAGTGTAGAGTATTGTGATATCCTATTCCTGGCATTCTGTATTGAAGCTATGTAAATGATATGCAACAGTACATGGAATGACATATAAAATGAACACTCAGGGGAAGTGTGTATATTGAATAGGGCCACATGCATGAAATATAGGAATGAACACAGGGAAAGAGGCAGGTGAAACAACCTAATGTACAGCAGAGGAGAGCTTGTCAATGAAAGATGGTTGTAGCAGCAACTTCAATCACATAGCTATATAGTACAGTAGGGGCTATACAGTGAAAATGTGTTTTATGTGACTGGCACACAAGTTGACATAACAATGGGGAGGATGTCTATGTGAGATAAGCATCCTTACATGAATAATGCAGCATTTATCAGTGATTTGACATACTACTGGGGTAGGGTGCATATTGTGAAGCTGTGCAAACTGATATTCCTGAATATGAGTGGAGTCTCAGCAGAGGTCTCCAGCAAGGTGGGCAGAGGTAAAGGCTCAAGGAAAACATTACAAGAACCAACCACAATCATTGACAATATCAGAATAATAGCACCAGTAATCCCATGCCTCTGACATAACATATGTAATTTACAGTGATAACATATGGGTCTGCACACACACACACACACACACACACACACACACACACACACACACACACACACGCACACACAGACACACACACATGAACAACTATTATGATACATCCACACTCTATGAGTGTAACCATGCACACTGTCCTGGCACCACTGTAACATCTGCTAGAGGTGTTAGGAGGGACAATGCTATACCTGTATGTGACAGTATGGGCAATATTTGCTAGCTGCCTTATGTGCATGGCATATATATATATATATATATATATATATATATATATATATATATATATATATATATATATATATATATATATATATATATATATATGTATATATATATATATATATATATATATATATATATATATATATATATATATATATATATATATATATATAGAGAGAGAGAGAGAGAGCACAAAACCACTGTCATGAATGATATACATGCCAGAACAAGTACTGTACATGCATCCACTCTAACAAATTGATTGGTGTTCCGCACCATCAAACACTCATGTATATCCCACAGAAAGAACACCTAGATATGACCAATAACAGTGCACTGTGACAAAGGTAGTACACTTCTGTTGCACATCACTGGAAGGTGTGCCAGGAGGTACATGAAGAAGGGTGCATTGTACACAGTTATCAGTCTGATGAAGGCTGGGAACCATGAAGGTATTATGGCATCTGATATGCATGTCCTTCACATACCCAGTATTTGTGTTACATTCAAGGGAGTAGTCAGCACTGTGACAACATGCTGGTGGATGTACCACTTACCATCTACCCCAACACATGGGTCACACACCTTTGGGGCCTGATTATAGGGTGTGATGTCCACATTATACTTGGGTGTTGTGTTTATTTCCTGAATTAATAAATCCCCCATATGTTTTGTCAATGCAGGTGTTGTCATGCCTGTGGGAGCCGTGTTTGTTATGTGTTGCTGCTGTCTGTACTATAGTAATATTACAGTTCGAGTCGATGAGTGCCTACATTCTGTAGTCCTTCAGGCAACTGCATGGACACAGCATGTGTATGTCATCTGTGATGTCCATCACTTAATTAACGGACAGGAAAGGGCCTAGCAGACAGCCCTCATGTGTGGACCTGATCACTGTACCTGAGATAAAGGTCATATCACACATTTCAACATAGTCAAATGCCATGTATGTGATACACTGATCTACCCATTTGGTGATATAGCTGTTTATGGCCACAAATGACAGTGTTGAGTGAATACCTCAGTGGGGATTTGTGTCAAATGCCTTGACCTGGTCAAGTTCTACAAGATGATACTGTTGTCATCATGGATGGCCTCGATGGCCTCTTTGAGAGCATCTATCAGATGTAGCAGACACAGTGTATCATTAACAACTCACACAGGTTTGTTACACACAGCCAGAATATGACTAGTGTACATGTAGAAGAGGTTCATGATGACATGTTGGTCCACCTCACAGTCTGAGAGAGTCAGGATGTGTCAATACAGGCATTCATCAGGTGCTGTCCCCTCTACTCAGCTACATGCATGTTGATGTACATCCTTGTATGGGAATATAGCCTGTGTGGAGGGTGTGTTGAGGTGTGTATTCAACTGTATCAGGAAGGTGTATGTGCTGATTCATGCCATAGATGATTTGTGATGTTGTCACAGGCCACCATTTTCACATGATAGGTATGAATGAAGGTATGACAATGCATACTGCCTTTTGTGATCTGGCCTAGGGTTTTGACAAAATCTCCCATGAAGGTATCATTGATAAACCCTCTCAGCTGGGGATTAACCCTTAGATCAGTAGATGGATAAGCAATTGGCTCACTGACAAAACACATACTGTGAAGGTTGCTGAATCAACCTGTACCAGTAGAGCTATCACCATTGGCAAACCCCAGGGATCTGTGCTTGGCCCTTTAGAGTTTGGACTATATCTCTCAATAGTTCAGGCTAAAGTATGTGGCCTTTGCCTTACGAGGTTTGATGCCTCTTGCATATTGGATGCAACCATTGAATCCACCAATGATTATAACATTGTACAAGGGGAACTAACACAGACAAATGAATGGGGACAAATGCACACAATCTACATATAAATGCATAAATGTGTCTTTTTTATGTAGTCCATCTGAAAGGTGGCATTCCATGTTAATTACAGAAATGACAACAGTCCTGCTATGCTGACACCCAATGATGCAAGAACTGGGAACATGTGTAGATAGTAGTCTGAACTTCAACCATCAAGTGTCCACAGTGGTATTGAAAGCCCATGTTGTGCACATCATATACAGATCTTAAGAATTTATAACAGTACTATAGTGAAATCTCATCAGAACAGTAATAGAGTATAATGCTCTCTTTGGCATGTACCTCACCAGACACATGCAGCAGCTGGATAGACCACAGGGCTTTATCAGCAAGATAACAAAGGCCTACAAACCATGCCATGATGTATGTGCATAGAGTTAAAGCTATGTCACTTACTCTGTGTGTTATAGGATGTGGCGATGTCTGCCTGGCATCCAGGCCAGTGACTGACCCTGCCATGGTGAGAGTACTGCATATCCAAAAATCTGATACAGCTGATGACATCAGCAATGCCTGTTGAGGAGAATATGGCAATAACAGTGTTCCACATGCTGGTGTAAAAGGCAGTCTGTAATATCAAGCAAGAGCTCATACACATACACCCTGTTGACTCTAGTGAGACTAGAACCCCTACCTATCTAAGTACAAAAACTACAGAACCCAGTGTTTTATGGAAAGGCCACAGCCCAAGTCCAACTTGGACTGTCTCAGACAGCACTTTATAGCTGATGACATCAGCAGTGTCTATTGAAGAGAATATAACAGTGTCCCACATGGTAGTGTAAAATGCTCACTGTAATGTCAAGCAACAGCTCAGACACACACACACACACACACACACACACACACACACACACACACACACACATGCACACACACACATGCACACACACTTGACTGCAGTGAGAATAGAACCCCTACCTATCTAAGTTCACAGGCTACAGAACCCATCACTTCATGTAAGTGCCACAGATCAAGTTTGACTTGGATTGTCTCAGACCACACTTTATAGCTGATGACATCAGCAGAGTCTGATGAGGAGAATATAAGACTGTCACACATGGTGGGGTAAAATGGTGACTGTAATGTGAAGAAACAGCTCATACACACAAGCACATATACGCAGAGAGAGAGACACACACACACACACACACACACACACACACACACACACACACACACACACACACACACACACACACGCATGCACATGCACACACACACACACACACACACACACACACACACACACACACACACATGCACCATTGACTGCGGTGAGAATAGAAACCCTACCTATCTAAGTACACAGACTACAGAACACAGTACTTTATGCAAGTGCTATGACACAAGTCTGACTTTTCGAAGAGGAAGAGTGCAGTTGAACTTATAGTAGATGGCATCAGCAGGTCATGTGGGAGACAAAATGATGTGAGGCCTACATATGTTCATAGCTTCATATGGTCATGGGGGCTACTAGCTTAATGCCACTATAGTGTTTACAAGCCTAGCTGTATAAAAACACAAGTTACCTTATTGAGCATTGTTGAATGGTCATTGTTAGCAGAGTGATTTTGTGAGCAGCACCAACTGACTGTGTCCATGAGGGACATAGGTGTCACCCTAGAGGTTATTTTGCAAACACCCAAGCAGCAGTCAAAGTTGCGCTTGAACAGGGTCATTGAGGACCACTGCTTCACATGCAGTGGGACCCTATTACAGAGGAGTGTGAATCGTTGGAGGAAATATCTGTCTCCCCAGCTGTTTATGTCACAGGCTAGGTTGAGAACCATGGATCAAGTTATTTTGTCTAATTTGATTTTCAGATGTTCAGCATGTCCAGTAGGGCAGGGTCTGAGACTGTTATGTAGGGCAGGCATAAGTCACCTCTCCGCAGACTGCATGATACTGAGTACACTGACAGGTCTTTCACTTTTTCCATCATGTTTGGAGGTCTTGGAGTCTCCCATGCACAACCCTGTGTTTTATCCAGTTGCAGCAGGTGTCTGGTGAGGTACAGACAGAAGGGAAATTTGTACTCAATTAGTAGTTTGATAAGGGCAGAGTACAGCAAATGTATGACTATCCTGGTCTTGGATGTGATGTCAATATGTATGATGTGCTCAGTCCAGAATGTGTGTCTCACCACTATGGACACATAGTGATGAAAGTGTAGATTGCTATCAACATGTGTTCCCAAGTCTCACAGCACTGTGAGCTTAGAGAGGTGCTATGTATAGCATAATTAGCAGTGGTACTTCATTGTAAAAGAGGACAATGAGCCATTGTATGCTTTTAGGTTAATTTGTGAGTTTGGCATCAATTATTTGTGTGTGTCAGCCCATTCTGTAATATGTTGCCATCATTGGGGACTCCATATTAGTGCATCCAGTTACCAGTTACCAGCCATCTGCAGACTTTGTAAACCCCAGGCCACCTACTGTTGTCTGCACTTCAGGAAAGTAGTTTGCAAACAGTTAAGGGCCCAGCACAGATCCTTGTGGCATTAGAATGATAAGTGGCTAGTGGTGGAGATGCAGTTCCAAATTTGAGAGTGTATATTCTGTCAGTGAGCCAGTTGCTTATCCCTGTATTACAGTATGGATTAATTCCCACATGGGAGATCTTCACTATGACACCTGTATGCAGGATTGTGTCAAAGACCTTGGATAACTCAACATATGTGGTATGTCCTGTTATCCCTCATCCAGGTCTTTGGAGTCAGTATCCAAGAAATCCACAAAGTTCAGTAAGCAAGATCAAACCTTGACAGAAAGAAATGAGTCAGGTCAAGTATGTTCAAGGTCAGCTAATCTCTGTGGATATGGTCCATATTGATTACTTCCCTAGCCTTGCTGATAAGGCTTTTTAGGCATATGGGTCAATAGTTGTAGTTCTACACGTTACCAGATTGATGTGCATTGCATACCACACAACATTTGATATTACATTTTGTACTATGGTCAATATATGTGTAGAAAAAGTCCAGAGTTGTAGTGCTTGGACGTGGCAACACAATGATGTACTGTAAATATGTGACATATTGTTAGATAGGGCCCTCAGGCTGTAATGTTTCCACATGTAATTTTATGTCAGGGAATGGACAGTAAACAGCTGTAGTTCAGAATAATATGTGCATTTCCATAGTATGGCGAGCAACGGGTTTGCACGACAGTTGGCAAAGTGTATATGCATGTGTGATACACATGCTTGCGTGTAGCTAAGCACTGAGTAAAAGCAAACCTCATTGCTAAAGTCTAAGAGTTAGTACTGGGTCTATGAAAAACATGTGGGTCTTAACTGACTTTGTGGAAGCATGTGTTAATTCCTTGATGCATTCATTGCTGGGGCCAGATGGTATTCGGTTTGAATACAAGTGTATATAATACTTTTAAAAAATTTTAAGTACATTGCCACTGTTTGCTGTTCCAGTTGTGTATGTGTGTTAAGCAAATGTGAAAGCTATACCAGTCCAGACAGCAGAAGTATACTTACTGGAATATAGTACATAGTATACCCACAGTCATACATCTGATAATAAATGTGATGTATAACTGACACAATACTACTATGTCAGCCCTATACATATAATTAATATCAGCTCCACTATCTCAAGTGTTACAGAGAGAGTGAGAGTGACTATAATGTGAAGTGCAATAACAGTAAAAGTGTATGGAATATCCTATTGTCGAACCCAGGACCATGTTTATAGTAGTGCTACACTTACACCTGTTGCTACAAGAAGGTTGAAATAACACTTGTCTGCCTTTCAGTTCATTGCTATAGACTGCAATGCCATAACAGTGATAAAAGGTTGCACACCCTGCACTAGAAACCAAGACCATCTGTACACCAGGCCTACACATCCACCTGCTACCACAGGACTAGTTACATGGCATTCCCTATTTTAGTAATCATTCATAAGGTCTCACTGTTAACCACTGCACAACATCATTTAGTGGGTTTGTGCAATGGCTAATAGTATTAATTTAATGTATCCAGTTTCTGTTTTTGGATGTCTGGGTCTTGTCTGTTTCCTGTGGAGGGGGTCAAGTTGTCCAGTTTGTGCACTGCCGTGTTTTGTGCAAATGAGATTAGCACAGCCAAAACTGACATTCATTTCCTCCATTCCCATGACTGCAATTAGCGCCACATCACAAAAACACTGCCCCCCAAAAAGATTAGACAAAGATGGAAAATGAGAAAAAGAAAAAAAGGAACAAGTAGTTTAAATAAGGAAAATCAATGTATGACACACACATGAGAAAATGATGGCTCACATCAGGTATGTCTACATAGATCTGGACTTGAACTCTCACTCCAATGCACCTTCAAAACACATGATGGGTGCCTTATCCCTCTTTGACACACAAACAGCTTTGCAGCAAAGAACTGAACTCAATCACAACCAACTGCAACAGCATCTACAGAGATTTCAAACCACACAAGTGATATTTGTACATTTATTATTTTTGAATGTAGTGCACCTAATGATCACACAACCTGTCATGATTACTGCTTCCAAATATCCAGCTCTTTCTTGCATTCCTGTGTTTGTTGACCATTCTTTATTTATATGGCCAGTAATCTGAGACATGCAATGTGTAAGCCATTATATATCACTAGTCTTAAAATGTGTGAGGATATTAACTGGAAATAATATCATATAATATCATAGGCAGTTGCCAACAAATGAAGGCCAGGTTGGATATTAATAAACACAACCTGCTTACTTACATTTCCAACTTCAGATCTAACACTTTGTAGATCTAACCTGATACATACAGTCTTTTTTCCTTCTCCCAACCTCTAATCATTCACAGTTGCAATCCATTAAAACCAAACACTGAAGGAGCACCTGCACTATCATTACATCTCCTACATGGATCCAAGTATTTCAGATTCAGCAATTCTAATGAGTTCACACATCATATGCATATTTACCAGGCTAACAGCCTTAAATCTACACCATATAAGAAGGCACTGTGCAGCTAGCCAAACTGATGAAGAGGAGACTTGTTTATGTTGGGCAGACTGCACATACGCTATTTCTTCAGGATATATCTGTACAGAGGAGTACTGAACTTCAGAAGGTAAGCTTACATTTTGTCAGCTACATACTGCATATGCTGGGACATATTTAAGAACATTTTGAAGCAAAGGCTTTTACACTTTTATCTGTATGCATTAGTTAGAAGCGTACTATTGGCATGGGCATGTTTGTCAAGCCTTTTCAGAGGTATACATGATTTCCAATACATGAAAATGGAATGCTGTGTGATAAACAAGTACAAATGTTTCAGGGACAGTTCCTTTGATAGTGCTTTTAGCATTTCAAAGATAGTTTGTTAGCAAAATGTGTCATTTTCCTGTACTTTTTTGAGGGTGCAAAGGTGAGTTACTGTTATTGCACAGACAAGGTTGTGTTGCTCTGGTTACTCTCCTTGTTTTGCATCCTGCCTGTTGTTCATATTTCACATCTATAGACTGCTGCATGTTTCTCCATTGATAATACTAAGTGGCTACCTTTTCTGTTTTATTTGGAAACAATTAATTAGTAGTTATGTGTTACTTATATTATCCTTCTGTTGTCTTTTAGGACACCTAGGATTATATCACCCAGACTTGTCAATCCTAGGAGATTCCCCCCCTTCACCGATGCTGAGAACCAGTTTATATTGGATGCCTTTATGCAACATGGTGCTTTTCTACTGGTAAGGGGAAGGGGAAATATGGCGCATAAGAAGCACATTTGGCAATAGATAGTGGATGATCTGAATGTCATTAGTGGTCATGGCAGGTCATATAAGCAGGTGTGCCACAGGGCCACTGACATAATCACATCTTCATGGAGGAGAGTAGCTGCAGTGGGCCATGACCAGATGGTTACCAGGTGAGAGCCTGCTAGGGATCCACACAATGAAGAGTTCCTGGCCAATATCAGAGATCCAGACAACTCACAGGAGAGTGTAGTACAGCATGTGCTGGATGTCAGATAATACCAGTTTCAGAGACAGTAACCAGGTCCCAGGAGGAGCCTCCAGGCAGGGTTTGATATCTCAATAGTTAAATATTGTTGTATAATAAATAAAATTCAAATCAGTTAGTTACTTCTGTGTCACATGTCTTTTTTGTGGGGGGTTGAAGATTGCTACACTTAGCTTAGGTTGGCATTGTCAGTCATGTTCTTGTTGAAAATATAGTTAATGGGTATATAAAGGGGTAAAATTATTACCCCCTGTGTTACTATTCATTATGATGATTTTGCCATTACCTCTTGCTTAACTTCTCCAGGACCACCTGGATTGCAGAGGAGCATCTCATCTGCATATGGCGAGCCAGATATTTTTATGTCAGTACTACTGAGCAATTTAAAATAAAATTTAATGTGTGCTGTTGATGTCAGGACTGGTGTGTGTATTGCTGTACTGTCTGTAATATTGGCAGCACTGTTATTTTGCTAGCATATATTGGAATATAGTAGTATAGGTATTAATATTTTCCTGTGTTTGTTGCTTTATATCACAGGTGATCATGGCAGTGGGAGTGTGGGCCCTTTGTCACCCGATGTCAGTGTATCAGTAGACTCTGATGATGATTGCAGCCAAACTGAGACACAGTTGGGGGGAATGTATTGGTTTACTCTGACACTAAGGTTGACATACAGCCATCCTCAGCAATTCCTGTGAGCCCTCGGATATTGGAAAGGTGGAAGGCAAGACCATTGATCAAGGAAGTGTGGCTACTGCAGCTTCAGTGCCTGTTGACTTTAGCCATAGCCAAAGTGTGGGCAAGATGTATGCAAAAGGGTTGATAAGGGGTCTCAGAGGAAGCCTGCTGTCCCTCCTCCACCTGGTATAGTTGTCTCTTCCTGTGCCACTCAACATGTGTTTAGGGTCATCATGGAGGACAGGCACATTCCCATAAGTGCTCTTGACAAATGCTCAGGGTTGTAGATGTAGCACAATCTGAAATGTGTGACTGTCTCCATCATGTTGTAGATTCAATGGATCAGATGAATGACCCCTTAGAACTAGGGATGTCTGTGATGGACTACTGGGTGTCTGTCATGGAATGAGCATTATCTGTCATGGAATGTCTGCTATGAGGGGAATGGCATCCTCATGGGTGTAGGTCAACCACATCATCTGCTTTCAGCCAATGTGGCCATAACCGATCATGCTTCTATAATAGAAATACTTCCAGTGCTCCATCAGTGAGTGTACTGTTCACGCCCAGATGTGACAGTCCATGGGGTTGAGGTCCTGGGCATCCCCATGAAGGGAGCTCTTCCAGCAGACATCAGTAATGTTCAGGTACCAGCACTGCATCTGACCATTGGAATGGAAGTGCCAGTGTAACTCCTGGCAGAGCCAGTTCTCATGATTGGGGATGACAGTGATAAACTGCCACCTCTACCATGGATGGCTCACACTGTCCAACATATCACGACATAGAGCCAGCACAGAGCTTCACTCTGTTCATGCAGACACTCACACACCAATTTCAACTGGAAGACACGCACACAACAGTTACTCATTTTGTCTCACTGGCCATTTGCTGGCTTATCCAAATGTCTGCCTGCTTCTCTTTATTACTCATACACATGCTGACTTTTTGTATCAGCCGAGGCTTCCTGCCCCCCCCCCACACACACACACAGAGCACCTTGTGTGAGTGATAACTGCGCCATATCCCTGTTTTCTGTCTTTTGAATTCAGTGATACATAAACTTTGTGTCTGATGCTCAGGATGCATAGCTAACAGAGTGCTTAGTATATCTGCATTTGTTGTGTTAAACTGGTAATTGTAGCTTTGACTTATATTGGTCTTGGAAAGTTAGACAGTTGATAGCATCAAAGTTTCAGAATATTATAGTGAATGATCTTGTGATGGCTGTGAAGTCAGAAACTGCACCATCTATCATTGGTTTCTAACTTTGCTCCTTAATGATTTTCCCGTACAAATGTATGGTGCTAAACTGAGGGCATGCTGTGATCATCATTACTTTTGAGAGGTATGACTGTGTGTGACTCTTTGATGCTAGAGGCCTACTACTTTGTAATATACACATATACGTCAAATAAGTCTCTGCTGTCACATGTTAAGATATTTATATACAAATCTCCCACGTTTTACTTGCTTACCAGACTAAGAAATTACATGCAAGTATATGCCACACATTCATATTATTAAACTATACACTCCACGTTCAGGACTTACTTTGTAAATGCAGCTGTTGCCACAGTTTTAGTTCAGGACTGACTCTGTCTGATGTAAGCAGTACACAGCCAATACATGGGAAGGGAAAGGCTGTGTCAGTTGTCTGGCATCAACATTACTATATGAATGTGAGTAGGTGGAGGAATGTTTTAGGCTCCTAAGTGGTGAGTGACTGTGCAATGCATTGTCTCTTAGCCAATGCAAATGGATCTCCCTCCACCCACAGCAGCAGGTGGTTCCCTCTCTGACTCCTCATCTGCCTGTGGCTGTGGTGACCTCGGCATTGGTGGAGGGAAGTGTGCCTCTTCCCCTTGCTGATCCTGCTGAGGCTGTTTCCTCAGGATAATGTGGTGTAGCATGATGCATACTATGAACATTTCTGTACATGTCCAAGGATTGTACTTCAGGGCTTTGCAAAATGTATCTAGACACCAGAATTGTGACTTCAGCAGCCCAAACACACCCCCCTATGATATTTCTGGTTTGAACATGTGCCTCATTATGGCATTCTTCCATGGATATGTGTGCATTTCTGATCAGCCATGGTTCCAATGCATAGCCTGCACCCCCCAGTAAATTACCTTGTGGGATATCATCCCTAGCAAACATCTGGTACAGTTAGGAGGTGTGCCAGATATGTGAGTCATAGTAACTGCCAGGGTTGCCAGCATACACGTTCAAGATTATTCTGTTGGCATTGCACATGATTTGGAAGTTCATAGAGTGGTAGCTCTTTCGGTTTATGTAGAGTTGGCCCTTTCCCCGGTGGTGCCTTCATTTCTATATGTCTGCAATCTGTGGCACCCAGTACTTCAGTGTAGTGTGCTACACAGTAGAACTCCTGCATATTTATGACCCTCTCCTCAGAACTATGTGGAAAATATATGTGGTCACTGGCATGTTGGAGAATAACGTTCAGGAACTGGTGGAGGATCCTGGATGGTGATGTCTGTGACACCCCCAGCATGTCCCCTATTGGTCTTTGAAAGTTACTGTCACTAAGATTCTAAGGGCTACACATACATTTGTACATTTGTCTCCAGTGGGATGGGTTCACCTCGATTGGCTCTGAGCTGAGGATGGCAGATGTCGCAGAGTTCCTGTAGTGTGTCCCTGTTCAAACTGTAGTGCTCTATAATTTCCACATTATGTAAGTTGTGAAAAGTTAAATGGGGCCTGAAAACTCTTCTCCTTCTCAGCCTGGCCCTATTAGCAGGAACAGCAACATTGGCTTCAGCCTGAAGAACATACAAATGAATTAAACCAACAGCAGCCCCTACCATTCTATCCATGTAGACTCCTTTCCATGGCTGTATTCCAAAAGTTTTAGAATTTGCAGGAAAATCCAGCATGGAGTCTATGCAGATGTTTTATAACTTGTTGAATATCACCATGTGTTGGATTGGTTGATTAGGGTCTATGTTATATAATCGAAGTTTCAAAACTTCGAACTTCATATGTCGAATGACATATGCGCAAAGTTTGAAACATCGAATACATAATAAAAAATAAAAAAAAAAAGCTTACCTAAACACTCTGAGCAGGGGGCAAGCCCCTCTGCACTCCCCCTACTTAAATATACCATCTCCGAGACTGCACTTCAGTGCAGAAAAGGGAAATGTTCTCATTCTGTGCCATACGGATCCATTCTTTGTAACCTTTGAACTTTTGAAAGTTAGAGCATATGGTATCAGCCATATGACATTAGAACTTTCAATCATTTAATTATTTAATAGGGACCCATTGATTACTATGCAATTCAGCTGTTTGTGTTGTAATTAGCATGCCACAGTGTTTACTTTGTTTGTGCAGTGATGCATGCCTTTACACTGCACTTACTGAATCTTAATTTCATAGCAACCATGTGCTTATTGCGCCGCTTCGTGCACATGGTAAAAATGACTTTGTATGGCTTATTGAATCCCATGTTTGCCTTTTCAGGGATGTGCAATGCAAGAACTGAAAGCTGTATACAATGGATATTTTCTTATAGTTTGTATTACTGAGATTTATAGTTTGTAGACCTATGATTGTGTAATAAGATTTATTTAAATGTTGGCTGTGTAGTACAGATGTGTAATGCTTGAGTACAGCCAGCTTACTAATAAGCAACTTTGATAATGCAACAGCTAGTGAGAAGATGAAGTCAAATACATTGCATAATGAGCATCTATTAGAGGAAGGTACATGGCACGCAATATACAAACCTGAAATGTATGGTTAGCTTTTCTAAGCTATATCATCATGGTAGTGATCATGAGGTATACAGGGAAATGCACATCTTCAATTGGCAAAGCACAACACACCCTCAGGTCTTTGAGTAGGCACATCAGTTGTTGTTAGAGGGATTAGATCTAATGACCACTTAAAATGATGGTTGTGCTATGATTATGTCTCTGTCTGTCTCTCACTCTCTCTCTCTCCCTCATGAGTACTTGGGAAAATAATTGTCATACTGTGGTAGTGGGTAGTTAATCATCAGGTTTAAGTGAGAGAGAAAATAAAAAAAATATTCAATGTGATAACTCCATGACACAGTATTGATGTGTTTAAAATTTGTTGAAACGTGATGCTTGTTTTCATTTTGTAGCACATAACTGAGTTTGGTATTTGTTACATGCATTTCAATTGCTTAAACATTGTAAATGAAATGAGTTATGTTTATTTTCATTTACAGTATACAAGTAATGATCAGTTATTCTTCAATTATGATGCCTTTCCTAGGCAAGATATCAATGTGGCTATTCCCATTTCTGTCTTGTTCATGCCTTCAGAAATATTAGAAACATTCATTGAATTACAGTTAATCTTTGTATAATTTATTCATCAAAATCTGTCCCATAGCAGTTTGTCATGATCATACCGTTTTAACTCCAGGCTCACCATAAGTGGGGATATCCACCCCGACCCAAGTCCAAATCCATCTTGTCCAACACAAACTACTCCAACACAAATGTCAGAACATAACACCCCCACTTTCTTCATCCCTGGGCAAATCAACAACAGCAGCAAAACCAACCATCTTTTAATGCTAAATATTAATATTAGAAGTATCAAAAATAAAATACCTGAACTCCATGCCACAATAGCACACTACTCCCCAGACATAGTTGCTTTAACAGAAACCTGGCTAAATAAAAACATAGCTAACTCAGAAGTTCTCCCTACCAGCTACAATATCATTAGACAAGACAAACCACTTCGTAAAGGGGGTGGAACTGCCTTACCATACAAGTTCAAATTAACTGTCCATCAATTACCAAACTCCTACCCCTCCCCCAATAACTGGGATATACTTATCTCACAACTTCAACTTCACCCTAAAAAGGTCATCACCACAATTGTGATTTATATTCCACCTGGTAATACACCTGCTAGCCTTGAAGACTTGTTATCCTGGTGTTCTTCCACATACTCACAAGAAACCCTTATTCTGGGGGACTTCAACCTAGATTGGTTCACTTGTATATCAGAACCACCAAGTAATCTAATAAATCTCCATGGCTACCAGCAGCTAGTCCAAATTCCAACTAGATGTGATAAAAAATCTAAAAGGGAATCCATCCTTAACTGGGTCCTAACTAACAACCCCACATTGTACCCTCACACAGGCAGTCTCCCAGACATCTTAAGTGACCAGAACATAATATACTTTATACGTAGTAGAACAAGCATATGCAAAAACCACTAACTATATATTGACTAGAAACACGAAAAAATTCTCTCCTGAGGTCCTCAACACTTTACTCTGTAACTGTGACTGGACCCCCCTAAAAACCCTCCCACTTGACCAGGCTGTAGCATATTTCAACAAAACATTTCTACAACACCTAGACACTGTTGCTCCATTGCGCAAAATCAAGGTTAGAAAATCTACAAACCCCTGGCTCAGTAAAGAAACCAAACAAATCCTCAAGTCCAGAGACACTGCCTGGCTTTACTATCAAAAAAACAAAGAAACACAAAGCCTAACTAAGTACCAAGAACTGCGCAACCATGCAATAAAATGCATTAGGCTGGACAAAAAATCCTACTACACAACATTACAAACTAAATACACAACCCACAAAAATTTTGGAAAAATGTAAACCAGCTACTAAAATCAACCCAAAAGGCTACACCCAAACCAACCACCCCTGACCCTAAAGTTACCATTGAAACACAATTCAACTCCCACTTTGTGAACTCTATTCTATCCTTAGTATCACAGGACAGTTCCTTCCTCACTATCCCCCCAAACACAAATAACACTAATACAAGCTTTACCCTCAAAACAGTTTCCACCACTTCAATCAAAAGCATGCTCTCCAAACTAAAAACCTCATCAACAGCAGCCGACCTACTCCCCAGCTATTTCTTGAAGCTCACAGCAGATGCTATTGCTAACCCAGTCTCCACTCTCATAAACAGATCAGTTGTTGAAAACTATGTGCCCAAACTCTGGAAAATATCCTATGTTACACCCATACATAAACCCAGGACCTCCACCGAACTTAATAACTCCAGACCCATTGCTTTACTCTCCCCCCTGACCAAAATCCTAGAAAAATGCATCCATACCCAGATGCTAAACTATCTCCAAAACAGTAACATCCTGTCACCTACTCAGCATGGTTTCAGAAATGCCCATAGTACCACTACAGCCCTCCTCTGCTTCACAGACACAGTAAACCATCTCAAAAATGAAGGCCTACAAGTGTCAATTCTTTTTCTGGATATGTCTAAAGCATTTGACACAGTCTCACACCAAATCCTGCCAAACAAACTAAACCAGTATCATCTATCAAATTCCACTCTTACCTGGTTCCAAAGCTACTTAACTGACAAGTACCAAGCTGTGAAATGGGAAAATTCTCTCTCTCCTCAGCTGCCCATAACTATAGGAGTCCCACAGTTCTATCTTAGGACCACTACTATTCACAGTCTTCACAAATGACCTCCATACCTCCACATAGCATGCATCTATAATTCTGTATGCAGATGACACTACCTTAAGCTCTGCTGCACAAAACATTCCCACCCTCCTGCAAACAACTCAACTGGTATTCTCTTTCGTTGAAAACTACCTTACCAAAGCCCAACTTATCATCAATCCAAAGAAAACTCAGCTTATGATTATAACCAGTTCTAACAAAAACACTAACAGTCAATTCACTATCTACTCTACAAATGCTACTCCAATTGCTCCAGTGGCACAGGCTAAGCTATTGGGAATAACCATAGTCTCCCACCTAAAATTTGATAGTCATCTCAACTTAACTATTAAAAAAGTACATGCCAAAATGGGGTCACTCTACTGTATCAAACCATTTTTTACCAACAACACAAGATCAGCCATTGCTCACTCCCAACTTCTATCCACCCTACTCTATGCATCTCCCATTCTAACTAATCTCAACAAAATTGAACTAAGCAAAATGGAAGCCTGCTATAACAGAATTGCCCACTTTGCTGCAAATTGCTCATATAGAACTCATCACTGTACTGCTTTGAGACAGCTCCACTGGCTTGAACAGCCCAACCTTCTAACCTACAATCAGCTCTGCCTCTGTCATTCTGTCTATTACCTCCCCAATAAGTGTCCTGCCCTCAAAAACCTAGTACAACATCACTCAGCCAAAAGGCCTCTTAGATCATCAAGTAAACTACTACTAGAAGTCACCAACAGCTACAATAGCTTTGGAGATGCACTATATAGTAGTTCAGTGGCTATAAAATGGAACTCTGTCCCTACTAGCATTCAAAACACATCATCCAAAGCCTCCTTTAAAGACCTCATCAGGCAACATCTCAAGCAAAGTTGGCAGTGCCATGATTGCTCCCCAGGCTAGTGAAAGCGGATAACATATACATACTAAATCTAGAGCACTTGATAATCGTTTTCAGTCTTACTCACAAACACTGGCTAATCTACAATGTATGTACTGTACCTGTGTACTGTGTATGTATTCTACCTATGTTCCAAATTTCAGCTGTACACCACAAATCTATTAATTACCTTTATTTTTAAAATTAATATTTTTTGTTTGGTCTCTCCACTGTAACTGGTATGTGCCACATACCACTGTAAAAACATGTCTCTTGTAATTTGTGTGTATACTGACCATGTCTAAATAACTAAATGTGTCTGTAATTTTTCTTTGTGAAGCTTTTCTCCCCGGGCCTCTGCTGAAAAAGGGCTTTTTCGGCTCAGTCAGATACCCCCGGTTAACAAATGTAAAATAAATAAAATAAATAAATAGCATAAATCTACTTTAATGTGGTGTAGTTGTTTTACATTGAGATTGCACCAAACATTAAATGTGTTTATCTGAAGTGCAGCATTTTCAAGGAAAATTGCTTTATGAAACATTAAATAATTATGTTAGAGACCAATAAATAAGTTAGAAATACTATACAATTTTGCAAGCATTAGAAATACTGAGATCACTTTCTTTTGTCAGCATTGTCTATACTGTTTTTCCATCTTCTGGCATTTGAAATAGACAATAATGAAGATAATATGGCGAATCTGTGTAGAGATCTTTTCATTTGACTCAAGAAAATATTCAATGCGTTTGTTACATTTTCACTATCAGTATGTGGTATCACATGTTCTTAGCTACAAAGTGGGTCTATAGGAGGGTCTGTTGGCACACTAACAGAAATGACAGTCACCTCATGACTATGAGCACTTGTAGAAACAAATCATTAAACTGAATCAAAATGCAATGACATGCATTTACTTTGTTCATCTTCTGTTTCATAACTCTACTCTTACATGGATTATTTAGTTTGCACTTTGAGGTCAGGAAATGACGCATTCTGACCTACCTTTATGTCACATTCAATTAAAAACAGAAGCATCTTTAAGAATTAATTACCTCTATTACCTTAAACTCTTCTATCTCATTTATAGTTCAGGAGAGTGCAAGGTAATTATTCTCAACCTAATATGAATGTAATTATTTCTTATCTACTTGTCACAATTCCTGTGAAGTAATTAAACCATTAAGTAGACTTAATATCTTTAGGCATCTCATTTTGAGAACTTTTTTTCCCTGTTGTTCTTGTTCTATTTTCAAATTAGGAAGTGATTCTGAACATACAGTTAATGCTTGAATGATTGGCTGTAAGATAAGACTGCATTTACATGCAGTTAAGGTAATGCTCAAATAATTAGCTGTAAGGTAAGACTGCATTTACATGCAGTTAAGGTAATGCCCAAATGACTGGCTGTAAGGCAAGACTGCATTTACGTACAGTTAAGGTAATGCTCAAATGACTGGCTGCAGGGTAAGACTGCATTTACTGAGTACTGGTGCTTCAATTGAAGGATCTAAGCTATAACTGCATTCTTAAAACATGGTCCTTGAGTGATAGGTTATAAGGTAAACCCTCATCATTACATCATAGGACATTACTAGGCTAATGTCCCTATGGCCCTTACAAACCTAGCCAAGTTCTACCCTTATTTCCATGATCACTACCTAGTGCCCCTGTCCAAGAGGGACACAGGTGGAACCCCTGGGGCGAATTTATGTTTACCCATCAAATCATCCAGATTGTGTTTGAAGAGACCCAATGAGGTGCTCTATTTAACATGAAGTCAGAGTCTGTTCCAAAGATGTGGTGACCTCTGGGAGACAAATCTGTCCTTCCAGCAGGTTTTATTAATGTCAGATACCAGGTTACAGCCCTTAGAATGAGTAATCCATGTACCATCTGACTTGCAGATATGCAGTATTTCTGATAAAGCAGGGTCAGAGATCACCTGCGAGTAGCCTGTATAAAATGGAATAAAGTGACAATGATTCCAGATGATACACATAGGACAGATGCTGAAGACCTTGAATTGTCCTTGTGAGGAACCTTTGTGGTCTCTCCAATTGCTGCAGATGCTTGGAAAGGTACTTACTAAAAAGGGCATTGTACTCAATTATTGGCCTGATGAGGAAAGAGTACAGGCACATTATAACTTTTTTTTTCCTGGAGATAATGCCCTTACTTATGAGATTAGCAATATAGAATGCCTTTCTTACCATTGTAGAGACATGGTGATCAAAGGTAAGGTTGCTGTCAACTTGTGTGCCCAGATCTCTCACCACTGAATACATACTTAGGGTGTTGCTGCTGATGTGGTAGTTAGCAGGAACATTCCTCTTACCAAAAGGGAAGATAATACATTTTTTTGCATTGAGTTTAAGGGTATGACTTTGGCACCAATCATTTAATTGTGTGAGACCCTCTTATAGGATGTTGAAATAATTTGGAGATTCTATGACCACTCCCAGTTTGCAGTTATCAGCAAATGTTGTCAGCCACAGACCTTTAGTTTATGCTTGATTCCAAACAATAGAGGTCCCAGGACTGATCCATGTGGAACACCACTGATTACAGGTCTGCTGTTGGAGGTGGATTCCCCTATTTTGACTATTTGTGTTCGATCAGTGAATCAGTTAGCAACTCATCTGATGATATAAAGTTGATACCTAGCTGGGTGAATTTATCAATGATGCCTGAATGGGGGATAGTGTCAAAAGCCTTGGCTAAGTCTAGGTAAGCTGTATGCACAGATTTCCCCTCATCCAAGACCTTGTTGACTGTCTCAAAGAAGTCCACCAGGTTTAACAGACATGATCTCCCTTTGACAAATGCAAACTGAGTAGGGTCAAGTGTATGGAGATTACCTATATCTTTGTTGATAAGGTCCATGATGATTCACTCCATGGCCTTGCAAATTAGGCCAGGCAGGCTAATAGGTCTATAGTTCAGAGCTCAGTGGAAGCACCACCTTTGTGCAAGGGAATAAAAGTGGTCATTTTCCATTCAGCTGGGACAAAGCCAGTGCTTAGACTATGATTGAAAAAATTACCCAATAGTGTTGCTAATTCTTGTTGGATACCATGTAGGACGCAGTATGGGATATTATCAGGTCCCATAGATGCTGTGTTTTTGGCCTTAGGGAGGGAATTTATGACCTGCTCTTAGAGATACAAGGTAGGGAACAGGTAGTAGGAATGTCATGGGGTACATGTGGCATGGACAGGTGAGTGAAATTTTCATAGAACCTGTCAGCCATCAGGTTAGTTATATCCACAGGCTCAGTATATGTGGTATCTGGACCTTTCCTTTTAGGCTACATATGTAACTAAAGAATGCCTTATGGTTGTCCTTAGTTGAGGAAGCTAATTTAGATTAGTAGTTTGCTTTGAAGGACTTTACAAGAAGTCTTATTTGCTTGTTTAAGCTGAGGATGCAGACTTTTTTTGCTACTTACCTATAATATACATGTGGAATTATTTAATTATACAGTTTTATTAGATTTATAGGATTTAGTAACAGTAGTCTTCAGCCATGTTGTCTTCTGTACACACCCTGCATGCCCCACCATTGTCCATGTTTATTTTTTGATTTAGATAAACTGGTCACATTTTAAACTGCCTGTATGTATGTCCACCATGTGGGGTTGCAAGTGTGTGTGTGTGTGTGTGTGTGTGTGTGTGTGTGTGTGTGTGTGTATGTGTGTGTTTGTGTGTTTGTGTGTGTATATGTGTATGTGTGCACTCTACAATAGACTGGCAAGACTAGAACTATATCCAGGAGAGTCTGCCTGCCTTGTACCTTTTGAGTGCTGGCATCGGCTACAGATCCAATGTAACTTATAAAATGCCTGAGAAAAATTTCCATAAAGTAACTCATGAGTTGGCAGACTTATATAATAGTCTTATTGACTCTAGAGGATAATGTGCCCTTTCATCGTATAACAATTTTTCTACATTTATGATGTTTTATTTCCACTAATAAGAATTAATCAAGGATATTTAACTCAAAGTAGATGGGAATTGTAAGATGTTGTATGACATATGCACGGATATTGGATTTTTTTCCAGTATGTGAGTGAATAGTGCACATATACTTGTGTCGTTCATGCTCCTTCATTATTTTTGGGTCTTTGGTAACTACTCATTCTTACTAGGATGTTAGCCTTTTACATTTTAATATTTATATATTTGGATGGTATAACTCCATAAATGTCCATTTGCCTATATAAGAGTGAATAACTTATTCTTTGTCTTGAGTAACTTACAAGTGAGTTTCCCTTTTTAACTCTGCATAGAACATCTTCCACTGCTAACAGTATGGAACTTCAGGTCATCACTTCTGTAAAAGCAGCAGCTATAAGGGTTTACAGTTTACTTGCCACCTGGCTCATTGCAGGCAATCAGGTTGCCTAGATCTTACTTCTTAATGATTTTTTTAGAATAATCTATTACAATTGTATGATATTTTAAAAAATGAAGGCTATAGCTTAATATTCTAATCATTCTATTGTGTTTAAATTCTTCATTATAAAATTATTTTCTTGGTCGATGTTCTTGACAGACTAGATCTGGATTAGTAGCAATCGGAGTGCAAATAAAAGTATTTTGATTAGTAGTTCTTTGCCCAGCCAGAGAATATATAACAGACATGAGTAGCAAACTGTTCTCAAACCAGCAGGACTGGGGACAACTTATCTATGACTCTTTCATATTGAATTTGTATGTATCTTACCTTCCTATATTTGCTACATTTTAGATACAATAGTTAAATGTCAGTTTATCTCCAGTTTGTTCCCTTCAGTGTAAGGCACAGGATGGGGGAAGCACATTTCAGTGGGAGTATCTTATCACCTGTGGTAGAGTCCCCACTGAAAATTTTGTGTTTTTAGGACCATTTTAGTGTTATGAAGTACAAGGTGTAGACAGGATTTTCAAATTTGTACCCAAAGCTGCTACATCGCTGGCCTCCCCCACTAAGCCACTCCCTGTTCTGCCATGCTTGGTTTAATTTCAAATAACATGTTGTTAACAAGGCTGTGACTGATATCAGGTGTAAAAATTAACAGTTGCATGATTATATCAGTTTAAATTTAAATGACAGTTTGATGTTCAGAGCATTTATCTGAACATTTCAAATGCTTCTGGACTTTTAGGGACAGTGTTAAAGGAAAAAATATACTTTAAAAATGATCAAAACACGGTAGGTTCAGGTTAAGGCACTTTAATCTTGCAGCAAGGAGACAAAAACGTGCTAATACAGAGTTTGTCTAACCAGAAACAGGAAATGCATTCATTTTTATAGGTTATCAAATTAATCCTGTCCTACCATGCTGACGTAACAGATTACCACCTTTTCATCATCATCTGCTGACCATCTTTCCCATGATTTTCTGCTGATTTAAACAATTTTTATGTGAAACTTCCTGAGGAAAACAACATGGCCTTGGTTACTTTCAGTTAGATACTTGTTATGTTACATTCAAGATACTATGGCTAAATCAAGCACAATGCTAGCAGTTCATTTCTCTAATAATCCTTTGTCTACCTTATCTCTAAACTACTGCAGCTGCAGAGGTTCCCATCCTCTGAACAAGGCTGTTTGTCTAGAATCATTACATTTATATTGTTCATTCATATGCTTCTGACCTAGCAGATAAACACATGCTTCTCAAGTACATTTCCACAAGGCATAAACAAGAATATTGCTGTGCTAGCAGTTACTAGGTCAGAGGGCAACTTACAAGTTTCAGTAAGCATGCTGCAGTTTTAGAAAAGCATATTTTCAGTCTCATATGAAACTCAATTTGTATAAATCACAGTGCATGAAAAATAGAATGAAAAGCATATTAAAAGCACTTGATTATTAATTTGGCATTAAGCATACACACATTAAGAAATATTTTTCTAACATCTCCCTCCTGTTAATACTTTTTATTCTATTTTCAAAAAAGGATAAACAGCTTGCTTCTTTTCCTAACCTCTTCCATTTAGGATTTGCAGTTAAGAAAGTCATTCAGTTTAAACTTTTATGAAAGTGTCTCGCATTCTAGCAGCTCTTCAAATTCAGTACTTTGATACATAGTCTCAGATACGGATATATCTATGAATTCTTTAATTAATTTTTTTATGCAGGGGATTCCGCAACAAATACAAACTCCTATTAGGAGTAAACCTACCCCAATAGCAATCAATATGTTCATAAAGATGGAGCCCCACCCCCCAAAGGCATTCTGAACAAACTCTGTCAGAGGATTTGGGCCTGGTTTGGTCATGTCCGACACTTGCTGAATCACCTCGAGATGGTCGTTGATCTCATGTTGATGGTCAGGAATGAATGCACAGCACTCTTCTTTGATTAAAGTGCAAGTTCCGCCTCTTGCCACTAGGGTGAAGTCAAGAGCCATTCGGTTTTGAAGCACTACAGTTCTCATGGCATTCAGTTCATCAGTTATCAGTTCAAGGGCAGAAAAAGTTGCATTACTCATTATTTCAAGAAGTTTGGACAGTTTTCGCAGCTCCCATATTGATTTGACTCCACCATACATGGGTGATATACCTGCCCAGGATATAACGGCATCGCTCAAGTCCACGTGCACAAGTTTGGTTCCCACATTCCGATGGTCTTTCCACCCCGCTTTGATTTGTCCCACTGGATTCTCAGGTTTCTTAACAGTCTTTTTGGTTACGTCTCGAGTATTTTGAATACTCCCCTGAGGCAAAACTGCAGTGTGTCGGATGGCCGGAACCAGGTATCCCAAAAAACAACTGCCAGACCAATTCTCAGGTAACCATTTATATGCCTTTTTGACATACAAAATAACAATCCTCTACCTTTGTCATTACTTTGTTATGAAATGACTGCCCTGCATGAAACATTTCCCTATCTATCACTGATAACTCTGAAAAGTACAGGATTATGCTGTACCTGATCAAGAGTTTTATGCATAGATTTCAAAAATGTGTCATAGTCTGTACTACAAGATCCACTTAAATCATTTGGTTTTCTATAACACTTATACTGTACTGTAACATTACATTTACTCCATCCAACTTGGATGGAGTCATTTTTATAAAAACATACAATTCCTTTTTGTGTCACAGGCAAATACAGTGCTACCTTATCTTGTGCTTTAATAGCGACTGTGTCAAAAAACAGATTTTCCCAGGTCTCATTGACCCCTAGGGGTATAGCAGTCATTAATAAACCCCCGTATGCTGTTGGTATGGCCGTACAGACCCAGCAGTTCGAAACATTGAAAGTCTCTGCGTACACACGTGTAATTGCCTGATAAGTGTTAAAGTTCGGATGCCAGTCTATGTTTGGTTCATTACATCTAATCAGTTCAACCTTTGTGGCAGGAAAAAGGTACGGCCATAGCAAAAAGAACAGTGTGATCAATATTGCAATAAAAACAATCATACAAGTTTTCTGGAGTTGCTCAGTGTCTCTACTTACTCTGTATCTGGCCATTTTGTTCTTGTTGTGCAACAGTAACAAAATTTTTGTCCAGTTCAAAGTTTTTAACCAGTTTACAGTGTGTCAAATGAATCCAGGAAGCTCGTTCTGCAATCTTGACTGCAGAGGGTGTCGACAGTAGTACCTGGTATGGACCTTCCCACTTCAGAGAGCTCCAGTTCTTCCGTTTCACAATCTTCACCCAGACCCAGGTGCCTGGGGTTACTGGTGCTTCCGATTTTGATTGCTCCTTATCTGAAACAGAATTTAACTGCAAAAGTTTGTTATTCAAAAATTGCCTGATATATCCTGCAAGTGAACTGTCAGTCTCCTGCTCTGCAGACATGAGAGGTTTCCACTGAGGTGTATAATATGCCCTCCCAAACAAAGTTTCAAAAGGAGTTAATCCTTTTACATTTGGAACAGTTCTCATACTCAACAGTGCTAAAGGCAAACAGTGCACCCAATTTGTCTGTGTCTCTTCTATCAACTTCCTAAGTTTATTTTTCAATACCCCATTGTGCCTCTCTACTAGCCCTGCAGACTGAGGGTGGTACGCACAGTGGTTCTTTAATGATATCCCAAAATAACGACTGAGTTGCTGGATTGTTTGGTTCACGAAATGTGTCCCGTTATCACGATAAATCTTTTCCGGTATACCAAATCTAGGTATAATTTCTTTAACGAGGACCTTTGCAACAGTAGCTGCATCTGGATTTTTGGTCAGAAATGCTTCTACCCATTTGGAAAACATGTCTATAATAACAAGGCAATATTTCTTATTCTCACATTTATTCAATTCTATGAAATCCATACAGATAGTATGGAACGGATATGGTGGTGTTGGAAAATTCCCTCGCTTAGGCTTCAACGCCCCTTGTGCATGATGCTTGTTACAAACATGGCATGCTGCACAAAATTTTTTTGTATAGTTTGTAAACCCATAGGTTGTAAACACTCGATTCACTAACTGTACCATCCCCCCTGTTGAGACATGGCTCTGTCCATGGCTCAACAACGCTGCATATCTAAACAAATTAGATGGCAAAATCGGTTTTGTTTCCTTGGAGATGTACAGTCCCTTCTCGAGAATTGCTCCTCGTTTTATCCACTTTTGTTTCTCAATATTTGTAGTAAGTGTCTGCATTGTTTTTAACATTTCTAAATCTAAAATCTCTGAGGGTTGTAATTCCTCACTCAAAAGAAAAGTTTCTGTGGCTGAGGCTTCCTGCTTTGCAGCTGTATCAGCCCGTGCATTACCTTTTGAAATTCTACCCTGTTGTTTTGTATGAGCTACGCATTTGCAAAAAGCTACTTCTTGGGTTACTGAATTGAATCTAACAAGTCTAAAATAAGTTGCGCATGGTTAATCGGTTTACCAGTAGATGTTATCATTCCTCTAGTTGCGCAAAAACATGTACAGTCAAAAAAGCATACTGACTGTCAGTATAAATGTTCACTTTCTTACCTTTTGCTAAGGTACATGCCCTTGTTAAGACAATCAATTCTGCTGCTTGTGCAGATAAGTTGTGTGGTAAAGATTTTGCTTCTAAAATTTCAGCATCAGAAATGACTGTATACCCCACTAGGTTCTGTCCTGTAGGACCCCTCCTGCACGAGCACTCCACATAGCATGTCACCTTGGCATCATCCAAGGGAACATCCGTAAGATCTTGTCTTGGTAATGTCTTTTGTTCAATCTCCTGCAGGCAGCAGTGTGGTTTGCCATCTGCAGGGGTTGGAAGCAAAGTTGACGGATTCAAAGTCGTACATCGTTCAATTGTTATATGAGGTTGGCTCAACAGTATGGTCATACAGGAAAGATGCCTAGCTGGAGAAAGATATGTTACTTTTTCTTGCAGTAAAATAATTGCGACTGCATGAGGCACTCTCAATGTGAGAGGGTGGAATAACACTACTGAGGCTGAAGCCTGCACTGCCATTGCAGCTGCAACTACTGCTTGTACACAGTGGGGCAGGGATCGCGCCACTGGGTCTAGCTGTGATGAATAGTAAGCTATGGGGCGTTGTTTGTCCCCATGTTGCTGTGTTAATACTGATGTCATATAACCTTGCTTACAATCTACAGTTTGAATAAACTGCTTTTTATAGTTTGGTAATCCTAAAACTAAGGATGATGCTATCAATTGTTTCAGCTTACAGAAAGCTGCTTCTGCTTCAGGTGTCCATTGTAATAAATCTTGTGCTGCCATCGGCTTCTTAAATATTAAGTCAGCCAGTGGAGCAGATTCCAAAGCATAGTTCGGTATCCAACTCCGACAAAAATTAGTAGTTCCCAGGAAGGACATCATTTCCTTCTTGGTAGTTGGTCTAGGTGCTTGTAAAATCGCTGTTTTTCTGTCTTCATCTAATATTCTACCTTCTTTGGATATCACATATCCCAAGTATTTAACTTGTTTTCTCCAAAGCTGTAACTTGTCTTTGTTTACTTTGTGACCTTGAGTAGCTAAAAATTGTAATAAAGCTATTGTGTCTTCTTTGCATTCTTGCTGGGTAGGGGCTGCGAGCAGAATGTTGTCTACATAAAGTAGAATCTGACTACCTTTCGGTGGGATAAATCCCGCCAGGTTGCTTGCCATTTCCTGTGCAAATATTGTTGGACTTCCACAATATCCCTGTGGTAATCTGGTATATGTGTACCATTTTCCCTGAAATGCAAATGCAAACCAATATTGGCTGTCAGGGTGTATCGGTATTGAGAAAAATGCATTACTAATGTCTACCACTGAAAAATATTACTGTTCTGGCTTTAAATCATTCAGTAAGGTGTGTGGATCTGGCACCGTTGGTGCCCTGGGTACAACTGCATTATTTACAGCTTGTAAGTCTTGGACCATACGCCATTCCCCGTTAGCTTTCTTGACAGGAAATAAAGGTGTGTTACATGGTGAATCAGGAGATTCTATTAAGCCTCCTTCCTTGAGTAAGGCTGCTATGATGGGTTTGATTCCTATCTCTGCATCTTTTCTCAAGGGTTACTGTCTTTTCTGGGGTCTAAAAGCTGACTTTGGTGTTATGGTAACTGGTCCTGCTGTTTGTATTAGTCCTACATCTGATTTCCCTGCTGACCAGAGAATGTCTGTTATGTCTCGCAAGGCTTTTTCCTCTTCTTCCGATAAGAGTAATACTCAGCTATCCTCACTAGCCTGTGAGTGTACAGCTGGGTGTGTCTGTGTGATCCAATTTAACTTTTGTTTCTGTACTCCCTGTTCAGAGAGATCTAATTCTGTCTGCTTTTCCCACCTTGTGACTTTTTCACCTAAGTCTGCCCATTTTAAAGATTTGTTCTTCATCAAACTAACATGGGGCAGTCGTTTAGATTTGTAAAGTGCTAAAAATTCCTGGGGCAATGAACAGCTTGCTACACTGTTTCCTTCTGTATCCCAGTACAAGTTTCGCAATACTAGCCTGTTTGCATGGTTCTGAAACAATTCTTGCTCATAATCTTTATCAGGTCCTGATCTATTACAGTAATATAGAGTACAATGCAACAAATGCTGTTTGTCAATGTCGAGAGAGGGGAACTTGCTGATGGCTACGTTCATCAGTTCTTCGGTTACTGCCCCCGGACCAGTCGTAACCAAGTCCTGGCTGTACCAATAATACATTTCACCCTCCGGTCGCACTACAAAAGTGTCCATTTTTTCACTGTGCTTCCATACCCTGCATGGCTGGAACTACGGCTATGCCAAATATCTGCATCAAATCTCTACTCAAAAGATGCACTGCGCATTTTGCAGAAACTACAATTTTACTTTTCTGAGTCATCCCTGAAACAGGGTCTATTATTGTTATATCACGGGAGAGTGGTTCCCGGTACAGCTGTCCATTAGCTGCTTTCACTAGTATATAATCTGGTGATTCTGTATCTTCCGGTAATTTGGAAGGGTGTATCAGGGCTCATGAAGCCCCTGAGTCACACAAAAATTTAACTTCCTTCCCCTCCACCAGAAGCGTCACTTCCGGTTTCGTGTCTGATAAGTAAAGCTCTAAGCTCAAAAGAGCTAGGTCTAAAATTTCATTTTCTTCTATGTCTGCGTACTCATATACATCCTCTACCCCTTGTGTCACATCCTCTTCTCCTGCTATCACGTTTACACTTACTTTCCCCTGCTCACTCTCTTCTAATGATTCCTGACTATCATATAGTCATTCCTCAGCCTCCTTATTTTCTGTAGTCGCCTTCTTGTTTAGCCTGCAATCCCTTGCTAAATGTCCTTTTTTCCTGCACATAAAACACTCACCCTTTTTCTTTCTCTCCTCGAAATCTTCTGATCGTTTGTCAGATTGTTTATTTCCCTGGGTATTTTTCTTACCCTTTTTCCCAGTTTGTACTACAAATACTTCTGACCCATCTTCTACTGAAAATACTTGAGTTTTCTTTTTCTTTTTACTATTAAAATGTCTTTCTGCATGTCTAGCATATTCAAGTAATGGCTGTAATCTACTTGTTCGATGATCTACCATATGCTTCGTAATAAAGCTACTAATGGGAGTTATACTACCCTTCAAGAATGCATTCTTTAACTGTTGTTCATATGAGGAATCATGTGTCTGGTTTTCTGGTATCTGCATTCTGCAGTGATTATTAAAACACTCTAACAGTCTAGCATAATATCTATCAACTGTTTCACCTTCCTGTTGAATGCATTGATTAATGCAAGTCCAATCAGCCCTAGGCTTCCACTTTTCAGAGATTCGGTCTGTCAGACCTTTCACTTTGCCATCCAGTTCTGCATTAGTATGTGGGAGTGGTCTAAGTTGTGCATCACGAGGATTCCAGTCGCCACTGATCATGTGCCAATCTGGACCCACAATTTGTCTAACTACTTTTTCTACTTCTTCTCCATTTAGATGGTAACTTAATCTCATGCCCTGTAAGTCTTCTAAAAATTTTCTAAAGTTCACTTTTGGGTGGGGAATACCTTCTGTGGCTTTCTGGACATCTTCTGGTGTCTACGGTTTATAAACTAAAAGTGTCGGATCTTGTCCTGCCTGTCCTGCCTGAGGATTCGGTACTTCTATGAGCGAACATATCTCTTCTTCACTCATAGCTTGTGATTCTCTATTTAATTCAATTTCCCTCCTCAAGTCGCGTGTTCGAGACCTAGTCTCGATGGGATCCCTGACAAATGGTTGTGCTTTTGCAGGGACTGCTGGGTATAGCGGAGGTGGATTGGCTCATCCACTCGCTTCATATTCTGGTAACGGAAGTGGAGGGGGCAAAAGAGGGGCCGTTGCTATTACTAAATTATTGTCTTCTTTGTCTAAAAACATTGTTTTTGAATTTTTAATTCTTTGCTCCCTACGATTTGCTTCCTCAAGCCACCTATGTGCCTGAGGGACTCCTAATTGTCTCTGTTTTTTTAGTTGACCTTTCGCGTCTATTTGTAACTGTTTTACAAGTTTCATAAGTGCAAGTTTATCTAAATTACCCTCAAATTTATACTTATCGACCCATTTGGTGTAATATTTAACATTATCGGCACGCTGTAATTGCATATACTTCACGTCTTCAGTTAGGGGCGTGTCCCGGGAACTTTTTGTGCACTGATTTCCCATTGGTGTCTTAGCTAAGCTGTAAATTGTTATGTAACCCTTTCAATCACGTGGTACCACAAATCTATACCTTTTCACAGTTTATCTAGAATAACTGTCTACCTATTCTGTTTCCCTGATCTATGACAAAGAACAGTAACCCCTTTTCCTGTCTCTAATCTGCATACGCAAATTTACCTGACAAAAAACAGTTCTGTACCTAGTCCCTGATCTTAAAACAGAAATAAGGTAATTCCTCCTTACCTGACCCTCCGTGAGTTGATCCACCGGATCGTTGACTAGTCCTCCAATCCCTGATCAGAAACAGTGGCTGGCCTCTTTCGAACGACAATTCAGTCGGAGGTCTTTTAAAACAGAAGAGCCGATTTGGCTGCTTCTCCGTATGGATGCATGCCACCGGGCCCAATTCTGACCTAGGTCCAGAGCGACAGATACGTATTCCGGTCCGAAGGACCAATCTGTTAAAGGAAAAAATATACTTTAAAAATGATCAAAACACGGTAGGTTCAGGTTAAGGCACTTTAATCTTGCAGCAAGGAGACAAAAACGTGCTAATACAGAGTTTGTCTAACCAGAAACAGGAAATGCATTCATTTTTATAGGCTATCAAATTAATCCTGTCCTACCATGCTGACGTAACAGATTACCACCTTTTCATCATCATCTGCTGAAGCATCTTTCCCATGATTTTCTGCTGATTTAAACAATTTTTTATGTGAAACTTCCTGAGGAAAACAACATGGCCTTGGTTACTTTCAGTTAGATACTTGTTATGTTACATTCAAGATACTATGGCTAAATCAAGCACAATGCTAGCAGTTCATTTCTCTAATAATCCTTTGTCTACCTTATCTCTAAACTACTGCAGCTGCAGAGGTTCCCATCCTCTGAACAAGGCTGTTTGTCTAGAATCATTACATTTATATTGTTCATTCATATGCTTCTGACCTAGCAGATAAACACCTGCTTCTCAAGTACATTTCCACAAGGCATAAACAAGAATATTGCTGTGCTAGCAGTTACTAGGTCAGAGGGCAACTTGCAAGTTTCAGTAAGCATGCTGCAGTTTTAGAAAAGCATATTTTCAGTCTCATATGAAACTCAATTTGTATAAATCATAGTGCATGAAAAATAGAATGAAAAGCATATTAAAAACACTTGATTATTAATTTGGCATTAAGCATACCCACATTAAGAAATATTTTTCTAACAGACAGAGCAGCACTTTTAGGTTGTACTTTTCAAATAATAGAAAAATGTACCTCTAGGAGCATATATACTGATTTTAGCTTGTACATACAAGAGTGATCCATAGCTTTACTATATTCTATATTCACTCTAGTGACACACAGTAATATCAGCTTTTGTTGTGAATCTGTGTCAGAGCTAAAGAACATTTATAGTCTGTCAGTCTTATAAATGCATAATTGAAAAGATATGCTGTGAAGGTATGAAACATTTTATTCATTGCTGCATCTGTGAAGAAAGACATTCCCAAAACTCCATGTAGGCTTTGCGCAAAGTCTACACAAAGTTTATGTGTTTGTACAGAGAGCAGAAGTGCTTAATGAATATTTATGCCATGGCTCATCTTTAAATGTAAACAAGCAGGGTTTCTTGGCAGCCAGGAAACCATGTAAAACAACACGGATAACGAACTTAGTTACAGCTTAGCAAACTGGTTTGGCAGTTTGTGCAGAATGTCACAAGGACCCCCCAGGATTTTTCATACATTAATGTATGATGTTGCAGGGACAGAACAGTGTATGTGTACACTCCAGCATAATGGGCTGGCAGGATTGCGGAGAATGCCAAACAGACCACCGCGTTTTTCATATATTAATATATTATGTTGTGTGGACAGAACAGGACAGTGTATGTCTACACTCCAGCATACTGGGCTAGCAGGATTGTGCAGAATGCCACAAGGCCCACCAGGATTTTTCATATATTAATGCATGTATTACAGGCACAGGACAGGACAGTGTATATAATGCTGAGTATTGAGGAATCCCATTCCAGGCAGTCTGTATAAGTTTTGTCAATGATCTATAAGGGTACGTGGACTGCCACTTGTAAGAAACAGTCATGGGAAGTGTGTTTATTGAATAGGGATATACAGATGAAGTTTAAGGATGAACACCAGTAAGGAGAACAGGTGAAACTTTGTAATGTACTGCATACGAGGAAATGTAAAATGAAGACAGTTGCAACAAGAACACTAATAATATCTCCATATGGCACAGTATGGGGTGCACAGTGACAAATGTATATGAAGTGACTGTCATACAAGGTGACATAACACTGGAGAATGTCTGTGTGATATAACCATTCAGACATGGACAATGGAGAGGACATGTATCTTGGATGTAAAATACAATTGGGGTTAGGTGCATACTGTGAAGCTATGCAAATTGATTTGCCTGAGTATGCCTGTATTGTCAGCAGAGGCTTCCAAAAAGTAAGACACAGATATAGGCTCATGATCAACAGTAAAACCATCACACACAATCATGGGCAATATCAGAATATTAACATCAGTAATACCCATGTCTCTGACAGAACATATGTGTTTATGAGTGAGCATAGATGTTTCTGCATCAGCACCCTTGTACAACTATTAGGATATGTCAGCAATCTATGAGTGTAATCTAGCTCACTCTCCTAATACTAACATATGCAAGAGGTGTGAAGAGACACACTTGACATTATGATCACTACACGGTACTTGACTGGTGTGCATGGCAGAGATATATATGGTGCAATCCACACAATCATGAATGTAAATCATGCCATCAATGTAATTAAACAGCTATGTATGTTATGAGTGCATCGCCAAAACAGATATCACACATGCATGTGGTATTACACCTTGATGGGGGTTCCATGCCATCAGACAGCAATGTTTATACAACAAAACTAATACCTAGATATGTGCAATTAGGTGTGTGACAGATCACAGTGACAAAGGTGGTATACTTCAGTTACACATCACTGGAAGATGTGTATGGATGGACGTGAGGAAGAGTGCATTGTACTCAGGTACTGGTGTTGTGAAGGCTGTGAACTATGAAAGGATTATGGCCTGTCATGTGGACAGTACTACTCAGTAGTTGTGTTACATACAAGGGGGTACTCACCATCATGGGCACATGCTGGTGGACATTCTACATACCATATATTTCAGACCACATAATAACTGGTCTGCTGATAGGGTGTGATATCTACATGATCCTTGGTTTGTGCATTTGTTTGCATAATGAAAGAAATCCCCACATGCTTTTTTTTTCCATCTCATGTGTTGTCATAGCTGTGGCAGAAATCTTTCATGTGTGTTGATACTGTCTGTCTTATACCAATATGACAGTTGGACTCAATGATTGTCCACAATCTGCAGTCCTCCAGACAACTGTTGGAACACAGGATTTGTATGTCATTCTTGACATCTGTAATTTCAGTCATGGACAGGAAAGGACCTAGCAGGCAGTCCTGATGTACACACTTGATCACTGGACACGAGATATAAGTCACTTCACACATTTCTACATATTTAGATGGCACAAATGTGATCCACTGTTCTACCTACTTAGTGACATAGATGTTGATGGTCACATCTGTCATTGGGAGTGAATACCTCAGTGTGAACTCCTGTTGATTGCCTTGGCCTTTTTAAGTTCCACAGGATGATGCTTTTTGAGGACATCTGACAGATGTAACAGACATAGATGCAGCATCAAAAACTCACACATGTCTGTTGCACACAGCCAGCATATTACCCGTGTCCATTTAGAGAAGGTCCATGATGACATGTTGGTCTACTTCACAGATCAGGAGAGTCAGGATGTGTCTATACATGAGTTCATCAGGTGATATCCCCAGCCCACTCAGATAGATGCATGTTGATGTACACCCTTCTACGGGAACATAGTCCATGTGGAGGGTGTGTGAAGTGTGTATCACACCATATCAGGTAGGTGAATATTCTGAGTCATGCTATAGGTGATCTGTGATGTTGTCACAGTCTGCTGTTCTGTGTGATAGGCCTTTATGAAGGTAACACAGTACATGCTGCCTATCTTGAGCTGTCCTAGGGTTTGGACACAATCCGCCTACCCAGGTATCATTGACAAAGTATACCAGCTGGGGATTAACACTTATGTCACTAACTAGTTAACCGATGTCCTCACTAACATACCACATACTGTAAAAGTTAGTGAATCAACCTCTACCATTACTGCTGTCACTACTGGTGTACCTCAAGGATCTGTCTGGGTCTTATACTGTTTGGAATCTATTTATCAACAGTCCTGGCTAGAACATATGACCTGTAGCTTACCAGGTTTGTTGACTCATGCATATTAGTTGTAATCACTGAGTCAATTAATGATGTGACTATAGTACGAGAGGGGCTAACACACACAAATGATTGGTGCCAAAGCCACAAGGTCTTCTAATAAATATAGAATGTGTCAGGATTTGTGCCTTGTGTAAAGTTGAATTTCCTGTTAAATACACCACTGACAGTACTCCCCCTATACTGAAACCAGTGATGCAAGAATTGGGAACACAAGTAGATAGCATTCTGAACTTTGGCCAAGTGTCTAAAGTGGTATGGAAAGGCTATGTTATGCACCTCAAAAGTCAGTTAATTGTATCCAGATCTGAGGAGGATATAACAGCACTATACTTAAACCTCATCTGATCACTAACAGAGTATAATGCTTCATTTTGCATATACTTCACCAGACACCTGAAACAGCTGGACAGACCACTGGCATTTCACATCAAGAAAATACAGGTCCTACAAACCATGCCAAGATGTATGCAGATATAATGGAAGCCCTGTTCCTGAAATCTGTATTGAAAAAGATGAGGTGACTTGTGCCTAGACTACAGAACATCTCTGACCATGCCCTGATGTGTATACTGCACATCCACAAATCAACAAAGTCTAGTGAGAAGAAGATGCTGTTGTAAAATGTTCTCTCTACTGTCCAGCAAGTGTAGAAACACATGCAGTTGACTGCAGTGAGAATAGAAGCCCTACCTAAGTATACAGACTACAGAACACATAACTTTACATATGTACCACAGCTAAAGTCCTACTTGGCGTGTCTCAGACAACATTTTATATCTGATGACATCAGCAGTGTCTGTTGAATGTTCTGGTGTAAAGTGCTGTCTGTAATGTCAAGCAACAGCTCACACTCCCCAGTTGACTATAATGCAAATAGGACCCCTACCTAAGTGCACATGCTACAGAACATAGTATTTATGCAAGCGCCATGGCACGCATCTGACTTTTACATGGCTGCAGGTCACCTTATAGTGGATGACATCAGCAGTGCATGTTGGCGAGAAATTGGGAGGCCTGCATGAAATGGATCTGTAGGCATGTGCAATTATCAAAAAACTGTAAATTCGTGAGAATGGAGCAGCAACTACAGGATACACACTTCTGTTCTTCTGGCTAGACACACATACACACACACAGAATTGACTACAGTGAGAACAGAACCCCCACCTATGTAAGTACACAGATTACAGAACTCAACACTTTACATAAGTGCCATGGCATAAATCTGACTCTTACAAGTCTGCATGTGAACTTATAGTTGATGACATCAGCAGGCCATGTGGGAGACAAAATGTTGGGAGACCTGCATGGGTTCATAGCTTCATATGTACATAGGAGGCTACTAGCCTAATGGCCCTATGGTGTTTAGAAGCCTAGCTGTGTAAAAACACAAGTACCCTTATTGAGCATAGTTGGATGGTCATTGTCAGCAGAGTGATTTTGTGAGCAGCACTAACAGGCCCTGTCCATAAGTGACATAGGTGCTACCCGAGAGGTGACTTCACAATCACCCAAGCAGCAGTCAAGGTTGCACTTGAACAGGGTCATTGAGGAGCACTGATTCACATGCAATGGGAGCCTATTACAGAGGAGTGTGAGTCATTGTGGAATATATCAGTTTCAACAGCATATTCTGTTTATGTCACATGCTAGGTTGAGAAACCTGGGCTAAGTTTTTCTTGCCTCATTTGATTTGCAGATATGCAGCATTTCCAGTAGGGCAGGGTCTGAGACTGCTCTGTAGGGCAGGCATAGATCACCGCTCAACAGCCTACATGATACTGAGTACATTGGCAGATCCCTCAGTCTTTCCATGTGTCATGTTTGGAGGCCCTGGTATCTCCATCGCACAACCCTGTGCTTTCTTCAATTGCTGCAGGTCTCTGGTGAGGTACAGACAGAAGAGAACATTGTATTCAATTAGTGGTCTGATAAGGGTAGAGTACAGCAGCAGTATGACCACCCTGGTCTTGGATGTGATGTCAATATGTATGATGTGCACAATGCAGAATGTGTGTGTCACACCTATGGACACACAGTGATGAGAGTGTAGATTACTATCAACATGTGTTCACAAGTCTTACAACACTGTGTTTGAGCTTAGAGAGGTGCTATGTATACCATAATTAGCAAGGGTACTTTGTTGCAAAAGGGGACAATGAGCCACTGTATGCTTTAAAGTTCAGTCTGTGAGTTTGGCATCAGCCATTTGTGTGTGGCATCTCCTTCCGTATTATGTTGCCATGACTAGGGGACTCTATATTAGTGTGTTCAATTACCAGTCATCTGCAGACTTGGTAAACCACAGGACATCTATCATTGTTTGTGCTTCAAGGAAGTAGTTTGCAAACAGCTGAGGGCCCAGCACAGATCCTTGTGGCATTCTAATGTTAATTGGCTAGTGGTGAAGGTGCAGTCCCCAACTTTGAGAGTGTGTGTTATGTCAGTGAGTCAGTTGCCTATCCCTGTACTACTGTATGGCTTAATTCCCACATGGAAGATCTTCACTATGACACATGACTGGGGGATAGTGTCAAAGGCTTGGATAAGTCAACAAAGGTGATATGCCCTGTCATCCCTCATTCAGGTCTGTTGGATCAGTATCCAAGAAGTCCACGGGGGTCAATAAGCAAGATGTACCCTTGGCAAAAACAAGATAGGTAGGGTCAAGTGTGTTGAAGGTCACCTATGTCCCTGTGGATATGGTCCATGATGATTCCTTCCCCAGCCTTGCAGATACATGTTTTGAGGCATATGGGTCAATAGCCATAGTCCTGCATGTTACCAGATTGATGTGCATTGCATAGCACACAACATTTGATATTATATTCTGTACTGTGGATGATATATGTGTGGAAAAAGTACTGAGACACCAGTGTTACAGTGCTCGGGGGATGACAGCAGATAGAGGTATTATAAATATGTGACATATTGTTAAATTGGGCCCTCAGTTTGCAATGTATACACATGTAATTTCATGTCACACACAAGAAATGGACAGTAAACAGCAGTAATACAGAATAATATAAACATTTCCGTAGCACGGCAAGCAGCAGGTTTGTGCAATTGTCATATCTCTCAACTGTACAGAATTTTGCAGAATGTCCAGATTTTTGCTTTATATTTTTTGTCTGTCTTTCATAAAATTGTGGTTTTCTAGCAAATCATTGCCAAATCATTGAAGATTTAAGTCAGAAAATAATGACAGACATTTGAGTTTCAGACTTCACACCCTTCAGAAAATTCATGCTAATGGAAAACTTGTTAATCTATCCACTTTTTACTTTATAAGAGGAATATTTTAAAATTGCCCCTATTATTGGGGCTTTGTCCCCCCATTATTTAAAGCTTTGTCCTGATTACTTGCTGTAAGAGGTTGAGAGGTATGGCAATGGTCAGCAAAGTGTGTGTGCATGTGAGGTACACATATTTGCTCATAGGTAAGCAGGTAGCCCAGGGCCAGCAGAGGCGATGTTGCCATTTTGTTTTCCAGACATGTTGGTCAATGGTGCTGGGGCCACTGGAGGTGGGGTCAGGCGGATCCAGTGTGGCAGGCCTTCCCTGTTGTGCTGTGGAGAATTTAGTGATGTGGTACACATGGATGATATGAACACATTTTGATGACACATAATAAAAATAAATAAATAAATAAATAAATAAATACATAGATAAATAAAAAATAAAAAAGAGATAAGAGTTTGGGTGAGAGAAAAAAAAGATAAGATTAGTACCTTCATATATGACATACAATGCACTGATACAATTAATTGCTTCTATTATCTTCACTTTTACTTTAAATGACTACCAACTTCTAACAGATAATTTTTCCTTTTAAAACTACCAGTTCCTAACTGATGCACACTATACTACAGATGCAGCAAGTATCCCTTGACATGAGCATATATTGCACATATGTGTGTTCCAGTTATACAGATTACAGTTTACAGCAGGGAAGGTATTCCATTGGTATAGAGTTTTAACTTTAAAACTTTAAATTACACATAATTGAAGAATTAACAGTATTGTATAGTTGGGAATTGTGGTCTTTGAACCTGGAACCTCCAACTTAAAGTGTAATATTGTACTCTTGGTTTGTGCTACAGATTAATGCATGCATACTTCCTTCTACAGTTGAGATATGCATGCTCACATTGATATTGTAATATTGGGCAATTGGTTTTTGCTATAGACTAATGTATGCATACTTACTTTTGCAATTGAGATATGCATGCTCAATTTGATACAACTCTACAAAATACCAAAAAAGCTATCTTTAACTTTTAATGCTAGAATAACACTACTATTCACTGCATACATAACACATGATTCCCTTATCCTTGCAATCAAACCCCACGGGTTTGTCCATTGACCTCACAGTCCCTGGCAGCAGTGGATAAAACAGAACAGAAGAGAATACCATTATGAATACCAGTCTTGCCTATACCCAGCTTTTAAGTCTTACAAGTACTCTCTGTAGTTGATACTTACACAGGTGTGGGATGTCAGCAGTCCTAAATTCCCTGATCCAATAGTTAAGGGTATCCCTCTTCCTCCTTTAGAGGTCACTGTATTGATGCCTACATTGCTCACCAGTGCAGAGGATACCTGTGGCACTGGTTACAGCCTGTCCAAACTATCCCAAGCTTTCGACTTATACTGAGAACCAGAATACTCCCCCTGCAAAAGCCTGGCATTATGGTTCTTAACTAGGAGGCCAGTAAAAATCTTGGACTCCTGGACACCCTATCTCTGTGCCCTCAACCTGACACCTTCTCCTCAAATGCCTGCCATGTCTGCCAAGGATCTACAGAAATGGAGAATGATGCTTTTCTGACAATTCCAATCTTCATGATTACTGGGAGTGTGCACACTGTTTGAAAATGTTGTGTTCCGTTTATCACCATACATACATGGTGCTCAGCAGTGTGTACCTCTAAGCACCTTGTTTGTGTGATGGCAAATAGAGCACAACAGTGGCAAGCAAAGCAAATTCAAGATTATTGGATGTACAGACAGTTGTATATGTGTGTTAGACAAATGTGAAGGCCATGGCAGTCCAGATAGCAGAAATATTTTTACAGGAATATAGTACAAAACATACCCACAGTCATACATGTGAGAATAAATGTGATAATACATAGATAAATGAATATATAATTAACATAATACTAGTGCCTCAGCCCTCATGCATATAATATCAGCTACACCATGTCAAGTGTTATATGTTACAGTGAGTATAATGGGAAGTGAAACAGCAGTAAAAATGTATGGAATATGTTGCATTCGAATCCACGACCATGTGTATAGCAATCTTACACTTATGCCTGTTGCCACAAGAAGGCTGAGGAAGTACTTGTCTATGTTTCTGTTTACTGCTATAAACTGCAATGTCACACCAGTAAAACAAAGATTGCACACCCTGTATTAGAACCCAGGACCATCTCTACTCCAGCCCTACACTTACACCTGCTGCCATAAGACCAGTTACATGACATTCCCTATTTTGCTAATCATTCTTAAGGTCTCAGTGTTAACTGCCATTCAATGTTGCTTAGCAGGTTTGCAGGATGCCTAATAGTATTAATTGATTGCATCTGGTTTCTGTCTGGGTCCTGTCTGGCCAGTTGTCCATTTTGCGCTAAGTGGTGTATCACTCAAACAGTGCTTCCCCTGCCCCTCAAAAAATAGAAAAAAAAATGGAGAGGTACTTGAAATGAGGAAAAGCAATCAATGGCATACACACTAGAAAATGTTAGTGCACATAAGATATTTCTGCATAGGTCTAGATTAAAGGTCTCACTCCAACGCACCTTTAGAACACAGGATGGGTGTCTTATCCCTCTTTGCTACGCAAACAACTTTGCAGCAAAGAACTTAAATCAATATGCACACAACCAACTGCAACAGTATCTACATTGATATCAAACCATACAAGTGTTATTTGTACAGGTATTCGTTTTGGATGTAGTGCACCTAGTGATCGCACAACCTGTTATGATTATTCCTTGCAAATACACATCTCTGCCTTACATTTCTAAGTTTTTTGGCCATTTTTTATTTATCTGAGCAGTAATCTGAGACATGCAGTGTATAAGCCATTCTATATCATTGTGTGAGGATATTAAGTGCAAGTAATATCATATGCAGTTTCCATCAAATGAAGGGCAGATTGGATGTTAATCAACACAACCTGTTACTAGAGTGCTGTTTACTTACAGTTCCAACCTTACATCTAACACTTTATAGATGTAACCTGACACACTCTGTGGAAGTAAGGCAGCCTGCAGTGCTGCTGTGTTTTCCTTCTCCCAATCACTAATCATTCACAGTTGCAATCCATTAAAAACAAACATTGAGGGAGTGTCTGCACTATGTTTACATCTCCTGCACAATTTCAGATTTTTGGGATTCAGCAGTTCTAATAAGTTCACACCTCATTTTCATATTCACCACACTAACAGCCCTGAATCTACATCATATAAAAAGCCAGCCATGTAGCCAGGCAAACTGATGGTCAGGAGAGTTGTATATGTTTATAAGACTGCAAAAAACTTTTTTCTTCAGGCTATATCTGTACAGAGGAGTATTGAACTTCAGAAGGTATGCTTCCATTTTGTCACCTACATACTGCATATGCTGGAATGTATTTAAGAAAAATCTAAAGCAAAGTCTTTCACAATTTTATCTGTATGCATTAGTTAGAAGTGTACTGATTGCATGGGCATGCTTGTCAAACCATTTCAGAGGTATACATGATTTCCAATACATGGAAATAGAATATTGTATGATAAGTAAGTACAAATATTTCAGGGACAGGTCTTTTGATAGCACTTTTAGCATTTCAAAGATTGTTTGTTAGGGTGGGAGAGCAATGCTATGTTACTGTTATGCCAAAATCAAGGACAGACTGTTCTTTTTAAAGGAGCAAAGGTGAGTTACTGCTATAGCTCAAACAAGGATGGGCTGTTCTTTTGGGGGAGGTGTGATACCCCCCCAGATTTACTATCCTTCCATGCAGGACTAGCTTAGTCATGCATGGAAGCAGCTGTTTAGGAGCAGGACGGCAGCGCGCCATGCATAATAATGAAGGCACACTGCCTGAGCTCCTAATCTTACATGGAGTGTGTAAGAGTGCAGGGGGAGTGTCTGAGAGCAAAGCTCTCAGAATATACATGCCCCTGCAATGAAGAACAGCAGAAAGGCCAAAGGAATGAGTGAGACCACTCATAGGTGTTTAAATATCCTCAGCAACATTCCCCCACATGTACAACAAAAATAGTAAACACAAATAAAAAAAAAAATTTAATTATTAAGAATCCGATTAAAGCTAAACTTAGGTGCGTGGGTGTGCCCATCGCTTAGCTATGGTTAAAGCAGCTTAAATGGCTGAAGAGGATAACAAGGAAGATATATGTAAATGAAACAGTATAGCAATAGTGTAGTGGGCAAAGCATTCGCCTTATGAGCAGGCATTCCCGGTTCTAGTCCCACTACAGCGCATTCAATTTTCCATGGCAAATCACGTTATGACTAATATTTTAGTTGCATAACCCACTAAATAACATATATTTGTGAATTGGAGTACTGCATTAAATGCACATGTGAGGTGTCAGTGTCATAATGGTGCAAAGTCCCCAGATAAGCACATGTGCCTCATACAGAATATGTACACAGGAATCATGGATACAAATGGAAGGTAAAATATGTAATGAATGACAACTCCATACAGCTTCCAAATCTGCCATCTTCCCAAGAACCATTACATATGACTGTCTAAATCAGTGCAATTGTAAGCGGGAGTAAGTACTAGTAAGGAAATCTAAGTTAAGCACTAGTAAGTGAGTTTAAGCTCGTTTGCTTGGGGGTAAGCAATACACACACAGGTTAAGCAAATTTAAAGCTAACTCTCTGTAAGCATATTTAACCGGAGGTTAACATTGTTTACCCTAGTGCAAACCTGCTCAAACCCGCTTACAACTGCTCAACTGCTCAAAAGGGTCTTAATCACTCTGTATCCAATGGCCCTTGTTCTGCCCAGCAACCAAATAAACAGCCTTGCAGGTGTTACCCTAGACACTATAGTCAACCACCAAGCCATCACAGCAGTACAGAAAAATGAGGTATCAGCAAACAAGTCCTCACTATAGCAAAATCAAACTGACCCTGTGAAAGGACTCAGTATACAGTCATATGTTCTGTAACCCACTACATAACATAAATATGTGAACTGGAGTACAGCAGTTAGCCCAGATGTGAGATGTAACTGCAATAGACTGTTGAAGTCCCCAATAAAACACAAGGACACCATACAGTGTACATACACATGAATCATGGATACCAGGCATATATATAAGATGTAATGACTAAGAAATCAATGCCAAAAAGAAAATATAATGCAAAGTCTAATGTAAGCAACGCTAAGCATTGCACAGGTCAGCTTAGGGGGTGTAAGCAATGTGTAAGCCAGCTATCTCAATGTGCCCAGTGTTATACCCCTTTAAACAATGCCAACTTTAGGTAATCAGGTCTGTCCATAGCCTATTCTTTTCAAAACTGGCCAATCATGGAAAAGTGTGGGAAATTGGCCCTACTTAAACCCAACAGGTGGGAATACATCTCATAACTGGTTGTAGCTTTCCCTTGCAGGCACTATGGCAGAAAGGAGAGAAGGTGTGTGCTTTTGGGCACAGCGCTGGTGCATCCAGGAGTCCAGAGTCATGGCAGGACTCCGTGTCAAAGACCATGAGCAGAGACTGCTGCAGAGCTAGTACCAGGGTTCCCAATACAAGGCGGAAGCCTGGGACCATCTCGCCCATGACCTCACCAGTGCCACTGGCATACCCCAAACTGGTGAGCAGGTCAGGCATCACTATGCTGACAAAGTGGTGTAAGGGGGACCTCTTGGAGCAGTAGAGCCAAGAGGCTAGAATGGCAGGGGATGTCCCAGCTGTGTGTATCACTCCACTATGTGTGTAATAATTTCCAGCTCATGTATATCATGGATAGGTATGGCTAAATATTCTTCTTATGCCCTCCACAGCTGAAAGTGAGCGGGCCACGAACTAGGAGGCCCACGGAAGTCACCTGGAGCGGTTGCAATGTGAGGTAGGTCAGTAATACTCCTGTATGTACTGTCATAGGAAATAAATCTAAAAGGATTAGAAAATAAATTGCCTGTTTAATACCTATTGTGTATAAGGCAAGTACTGCATACACCGGAGAATATGGCAGAAAGAGTCTCATATAGTTTGTATGCAAATAAAAGCATAATAGCCTGACAATTAAAGTCTATCTGCAGGACTGCATGTGTATACTCTGCTATCATATGGTAGTGTAGATTTGCAATCACATAATAGTACTGTTGTATTAAGCACTGTTACTGACACTGTGCACCATAAATAGAATGTGTAGGAATGTCTGTATATGACTGGTGTAATCCCCAGAGGCCATTTAGTACAACTGAGAGGCACATAGAAAGAAAACAGTGAAAAGGCAGACAACAAATTCTGAATAGCACAAACAACTGAGAAGTGCACTGCTGTATTTTTAGCACACATAGCCATGGTTCGAATCCTGGCAGTGGTAGTAGTCTGCATATAGAATCACACCCCACAACTGTATAGATATGTCCAGAATGTCCAGTAAAGTGATCCATATCTGCTGCCTGTCAACCTGTCCCCCTGGGAAATCAGTGGGATGATCCCAGACATGTAGGCAGCAAACAGGAAATACAACTGATTGACACACGTCTATGAGAACAAAGCTGGCACACTAGCAACTCCCCAAAACCTTATAAGAGTAAGAAGCCACGTATGTCCCATTTACATCCCCATGTTGTCAAGCTGTGGCCAAAGTGTGTACGGTAACAGAGCAAGATGTATGTGCATAATAGTAATGTGGAATCCTGTACTGTGTGTGGCAACATTCAGGTAGTGCTAACAAACATTTCTCCCACAGGTCTGTCAGATACCAACACTGTGCCCAGAAATACAAGAATGATACCCTGTTCTGGTACTGTTTACTTTGGAATTGTATGGCATTATGACTGATGCAGTTGTTCCGAATAATAAGGTATTACTCATCACTGTCGCCCACATTGTCCTACAAAATATAACTGTCTAGGAAATCCTGTATAAGAGTGTTGTAATACAAGGTCAGACTGCAAAGCCACAGGAGAATTATAAGACAGAAAGCAGATAGGAGATATACAGCAATATCTATATAGCACACACAACTCTGATGGACAGTGTTTAAGTTGTAGCAGACACAGCCATGGTCTGAATCCTGGGATTTGAAGTAGGCTGCATACAGAATCATACCCCACAACTGTACAGATAAGACCAGAATGTCCATTATATGGGTCCATATCTGTTGCCTGTCACCCTGTCCCCCTGGAAAGTCTGTGGGATGATCCCAGATGTCTAGGCAGCAAACAGGAAATACAACTGATTGTCACACATTTATGACAACAAACCTGTCACTATAGCAACTCCCAAAACTGTTATGAGAGTAATAAGCCAAATATGGCCTATCTACACCCCCATGTTGTCAAGCTCTGACCAGAGTGTGTACAGTAACAGAGTGAGATGTATGTGCATAATACTAATGTGTAATTTGGTACTTTGTGTGGCAACATTCAGGCAGTGCTAACAAACATTGTTCCCACAGGTACGTCGGATACGAACACTGTGCTGAGATAAAAAAAATGCTTGATACACTGTGCTGGTACTGTTAACTCTGGTATTGTATTGAATTGTGAGTGTTGCAGTTCCTCTGAATAATAAAGTATCACTGATCACTGTCACCCATACTGTGATACATAATATAACTGTGGAAGAAAGCCTGTATAAGAGTGGGGTAAGTCACTAAAGGCTGAAGAGGGCAATAGTGTAGATATGTCCCAGTTCACTTGTGTGTGGTCAAGACATGGCCAGAGTCTGTGCAGAAAGAGATGGATAGCTATGTGCACAACATCAACCTGGAATCTAGGAGTATGTGTAGAAACAGTTAGTTCATGTTAACAAACATTTCCTCCACAGTTATACCAGGTAAGAGTTGTATACTGCAGGTAAAACCAGTTCATGTATAATGATGACAACAGCCATATTGTTGTCCAAACTAAGGCTACAGGGTACTGTAGTAATTCTTGTAAGGTACAGAGAGCAGCACTTACTTGGAAAGTAATGTGGACTACAGTAATATACTAGTTGTTAATTGACTTCTTTCTCACCCCCCCAACATATCTCCAACAATAAACTACATACCCACCTCAACTGGTATGTAATGACTGCGCTGTTCTGTTGGGACATATGTCGTATTGGTTGATAATTATTTTAACCTGTTTCCATTCATGTGCTATATTGTAATACTTTAACATTGGTGGCATGGTGTCATCAATTTACCTGCATGCTGTTGTTATTTCCACTGTGGTCGCATATATGCATGTGTTCCGTTTGCTATGCAACTGTTCCGTATCTGGTGTCTGGGTTAATGGGAATATCAATGCATGCTGTTATGCCTAACCCTGAAAAGTGCTGACTATTACTAACACACATATGATGATAATATTTAAACACTATAGCACATTTGGGAAGGCCGGTTCCAGCGGACCCACTTGTCCCAACTCAGCTGGCCATGGCACCAGGAACTAGCACATCTGGGGCCCAACCCAGGACTTCCTCATCCATTGGTCCTGCACCATCTTTGGGTAGAACCACCTCAGGGGATGGGGCTTGCCCCCCCCCGGGAATGGGCATGGACAGTAACCTGTCACCCATCGCCAGGTCTGAGTCGGGAGGTCGGAGATCTGCTATGACAGCTCGAGGGCTGTGTCTCGCAATTAGAGGGTCAGCCTGGATCTGCGACTCAGCCCCCAGCACAGCCACCTGCGGGGCTGTGAAGGTGCAGTGGTGACCGCCCACGGGTGGGGATCTCAGTCCCTCTCTTTCCACTAGGGGGCTCATGGGCTTCTGATGTCCCAACACCCCTCCCCATCAAGTTATCTACCCCCACATGTGTCATGTATTGCCCCTGTATGTGGCTTTTTTGTCTTGTCTTGTCTGTTAACCTTCCCAACCTACCTCCCCAAATATACCTACAATCCCCCCCCAACATCCCACTCTCACCTGGAAAAAAAAAGGGCACACTTTTCCCCCCCAAAAATCTTGCCCCATACATAGCTGTCCATTTCGCACGTGTTCACTGGACACATGTAATCTGGTCTAACTGACATCAGAACATATTATTGTTGTCCTCACCCCTCTCTCAGTGGTGTGAGTGTCCAAATCTAGCTCCAAATTCAGTGTATATGCATAGCTGTTTCTGTAGAAGAAATGGACAGCTATGGACCATTTCTACAACCTTCCTGCACATCCCTAGCTATTTTCCCTACTATCTTTCCCTCTTTGTGCCCCTTTTTCACCACTTTCCTATCAACCCTTCTTTTCTATTTCTTTAAAGAATTTAGCCCGAGGGTAACTGGGAGTAAGTGCTTTTAAGCAGCAGTAAGCGGGTTTAAGCTTGCTTTTGTGGGGGTAAGCAATGTCTACACAGGTTAAGCAACTGAGAAGCTAAATCATTATAAGAAATTGTAACCGGAAGTTAGCAGTGCTTACCTCCATGCAAATCCATTTACAAATGCTTAAAATTGCCTTAATTACTCTGTATCCAATGCCCCTTGTTCTGCCCATCAACAAAATAAACAGCCTCTGCAAGGCACAAACCCAGGACCCTACAAACCATAGGCAAAGTGATTTACCACTAAGCAATCTCAGATATGCATAACCCTGATTTTTTTCAAAAACGTATCATCCAATCCAGTCATCAATCAACAGTACAGGGAATGTATTTCAACATGTAGATGTATGTGTGTGTGTGTGTGTGTGTGTGTGTGTGTGTGTGTGTGTGTGTGTGTGTGTGTGTGTGTGTGTGTATATATATATATATATATATATATATATATATATATATATATATATATTTAGAGAGAGAGAGAGAGAGAGAGAGATATTAATATCTAAATAAATGTAACATATGTATATATGTAGATATATATATATATATATATATATATATATATATATATATATATATAAATATATACATATATACATATATATATATATATATATATATATATATATATATATATATATATATATACATATATAAACATATATACGGGTCTATATTATAACATCGAATTTTATAAACATCAAATGTTATATCGAACCCATAATGTCGAACAGTGAAGGTGCAGGGTACATTCCCAGGGAAAGAATTCGATGGGCCATTGCTGTAGCTTCGCTGTTTTCAGCATTCAATATGTTGGAACATTACGGGTCAGGTTCAGGTAAGTGTGTGATTGTGTGTAGGTTAGGGTTAGGGGACGGGTTAGGTGAGTTAGTGTTAGGGCATGGGTCAGGTAAGTGTGCGGTTGTGCGTAGGTTAGGGGGAGGGTTAGGTGAGTTAGGGTTAGGCGCGGGTGAGGTGAGTGTGCGATAGTCACGGACCTTAGGGTTAGGGCTGGGTTAAGGTAAGTATATAGCTAGTAGTGTATGTAAAATTTAGTTTAGGTTTAGGTGTAGGATTTTAAGTGTATGTGTGTGGATTGCTGTTTTTGTGTGTGTTTGTGTTGTGTGTATGTTTCTCAGAATAGCAATTTTTTTCCCTGGGAAAAAATTCGCTATTCTGACTGTTCGATGTTTTTGGATTTCGGTGTTTGGGGTTCGATATTAATATATATACATATATATATATATATATATATATATATATATATATATATATATGTGTATATATATATATATATATATATATATATATATATATATATATATATATATATATATATATATATATATATATATATATATATCTATGTAGGTATATACAGACATACATCTGTAGATAAAAATGGGAACATAACAAAAACATATGTGTCCACATTTACCATTAATGTAGTTGAGAGGCCCCAGACAACATACATCTTGGATGAACAGGTACTGCCCTCCCCACAGCCGAATACATCTTCATAGGTTCATAGGTTCATAGGTTTATACTAGGCTATCTGCCCTAAGGCATTTATAAGCCTAGCCCAAATTTTTGTGGCTTACGCCACCCCTTATATGAAAAAATACTGTGCCCATTAGTTTGTTGTGCCTCTGTCCAGCAGTGACACAGAGATGATTCCCAGGGTAAACCTACGATCTCCCATCCACAGGTCTAGATTTCTCTTGAACAGAGTCAGCGAGGTGCTCTGCCTCACATGGACCGGGATTTTATTCCACAGCATAGGGAGTCTCTGAGTGATAAATCTATCCCTCCAGCACGTCCTATTTATATCCGTGCTAAGGTTTAAGTCGCTTGCTCTAGTGGTTTTAGTGGATTTGGATTTTTTGAGGTGGAGCATGTCCAATAATTCCGGGTTGGACATGGCCTTGTATGTCAGGCACATGTCACCTCTGAGCAGACGGTATGCGACTGAATAGAGCTGGAGTTTCTTCAATCTGGCAGCATATGACAGATTTTGGAGTCCTTTATCCTTTTGGTGAGGAACTTTTGGGGTCTCTCCAATTGCTGCAGATGTCGGGTGAGATACATCCCGAATGGGGCATTGTACTCGATCATTGGTCTGATAAGTGAAGAGTACAGGGGAACAATGACCTCACTAGATCTGGATGTGAATCCCTTCATGATCAGGTGGGAAATGTAGAAGGTCTTTCTAACCACTTTAGCAACGTGAGAGTCAAAAGAAAGGCCACTGTCAACCTGGGTCCCCAGGTCCCTGATAACCTCTTCTGTGCTTAGTGGATTGCCACCTATATGGTAGCTTGGAGTTACCTTGTTTTTCCCGAAGGGTATGACTATACATTTTTTGGCGTTTAACTTCAGGCCATGGCTCTGGCACCAGCTATCTGTTTCCATGAGTCCCTTCTGAAGGATATCCGTGTCCGATGCACTTTCCACTATGGCGCCCAGTTTGCAGTCGTCTGCAAACTTTGTCAAACAAAGTCCTCCCATGTTGGCCTGTACTTCTGAGAAGTAGATGCCAAACAATAGGGGCCAAGGACCGAGCCCTGTGGGACACCACTTGTGACCGGCTTGGAGTCTGACACAGCGCCAGCAACTCTAACCCTGTGGGTTCTGTCCTTAAGCCAGTTTGCAACCCATCTTGTGACATATGGGTTTACATTTAAGCTGGTAAGTTTTTCTACAATACCCGAGTGGGGTATTGTGTCGGCCTTTGCAAGGTCAAGGTAGGCTGTATGGACTGCCTTTCCCTCATCAATGGCCTTGGTGACTGTTTCAAGAAGTCGACCAAGTTCAAAAGGCATGATCTTCCCTTGACAAAGCCAAACTGGGTCGGGTCCAATGTCTGCAAGTCCCCTATATCTTTGTTTATGAGCTCCATTATGATCCTCTCCATAGCTTTGCAGACTAGACTTGTTAAGCTTATGGGCGGTAATTACCAGGGTCCGTGAGGCACCGCCTTTGTGGAGTGGGACCACAGTTGCCGTCGCCACTCCTTGGGCACGTATCCTGTGGTAAGGCTGAGATTAAACAGCTGCCTTATGTGCGGGTTTAATTCCTCATTTAGCTCGTGTAGCACACAGCCGGGGACACCATCCGGTCCCATTGATGCTGTGTTTTTAGCTTTAGAGAGCAGCTTTCACCTGCGCATTTGAGATGTCCGGGAGGCTACACCCGGCTGGGATAGTTATCTCTGCGTTGGGGGGGGAGAGGGGGTGGAGTTTGCACTGAACCTGTCTGGCAGTATGTTGGCAATGCCTGTGGGTCCAGTGATTTTGTATCATTTTGGACTAATTCTGAGCATATCTGGGAGTTTCCACCCAGGTTCCTAACATAGCTGAAAAAGGCCTTATGATTGTCCTTTGAATCCATGGCAATTTTTCTCTCAAAATTGGCCTTAGTTGATTTTATGAGTGCTCGTATTTTTTTCCTAATAATGATCAGGGTGACTTCCCTTTTATGGATTTTGTTCTATCATGTAATAGCTTTCTCCTCTTATTGTAAAGTTTGTTAATGGCTGGGGTCCACCAGACTGGACGTTTGCCCTTTGTGGAAAGAGTCTTGGTTTTATTTGGGATTGCCTGATCCATGCAGTCCTGGAGGTGTTCATAGAAGGCATTTGTAAGGGCTTCCACAGCTTGGGTTGTGGTTTCCTCTGGCTCAGGGGCCTTGAAGGATACCACACCAGTCTTGAGTAGTGTGAAGTTTACTTTAGAGAAGTTCTTCACTATGGTCTTTTTTGTTTGGGGTGGGGGCGATGTGGATTTCCAGTGAGATTAGTTTATCATCAGATCTCACCAATGAGGGATATACTTCGTGTGGAGCATTTTGTCCCCATGTTTGTGACAATGAGATCTAGTATATTTTCTCCTCTCGTGGGAACAGTGACTAGCTGTTCCATGGCATTTGAATTTATGAACTCCAGGAACCGTTGGGCTAGAAAGTTAGGGCTTGAGTAATGTTCCCAGTCTATATTCGGGTAGTTGAAGTCACCCAATATGATGGTGTTTGGAGATACATTTATACCCTCCAGTGTCTTCAGGAAGGCTGTGTGGGGTTCCTGAGTTTGAGAGGGTGGCCTGTAGCATGCTACAATTTGTAGAGCAGTTTTGCCTATGGTTAGTTGCACCTGGATGGTTTCGAAGCTTATGCGTTGCCACCAACCTGGAGGTGTGGGTATCCTTTATGAATATGGATACACCCCTCCTTTTGTGGTGTGGTCCGGGTTTTGGGGCGGAGCATGATATGAGGTAAAACCTAATAGTGCCGGGGTGCTCTCAGGAGCCTTGAACCAGGTTTCAGTTACAGCACAGACATCGATGTTCTCCATACTGAGAAGGGCCTCAAGTGCGTGCATTTTGAGATTTAGACTTCTGGCATTGAGCAGCATTACCCTCAGTTTCTTCCCATATTTGTTTTCTAAGGTGGTAGGTTTAGAATTTGAGCCTTGCCTAAAAAAGGCACTATGGGGGTGGCAAGAGCCTTAGCCAATATCCAGAATCCCAGGGGTGACAGGTGCAAGTCGTCCCTTGCGAAGCAGCCTGCAATATACTACAGCAACTATCTGCCCTGCAATATACTACCAACTGTTGCAGATCCCATAACCAGGACCTGACACGACAGGGGCACAAGATGTTAACAGTACTCCATCCCATCTGTATGATGTCAGTTTGGTATCAGTAACATATCATGCAGTACAGTCTGGCTCCCATAGGGAATGTACAATGTGGAAGCAATCAACATCCCTAGGATACATATACACAGACACATATATGCAGATACAGTATATATATATATATATATATATATATATATATATATATATATATATATATATATATATATATATATATACATACATATATATCTCCTTCATTTGATCAACAGACCATTTGATAGAAACTCAGTTGGTCGAAGTCTCATTTGATCAAAAAACAGTATTCAAGGCATAATACTGAGATTGGGATTTTTCCCCCTCCCCAATATTGTGTGACCCTGGAGTTGATATATATAGTCAGGGGGGTGAAGAAGAAGAAAAGAAACCAATAAGTACACATTTTAAATGAAAATAAGTGGGGGGCTGTGCTCCCCACACCCCCACTGACTATATATATCAACTCCAGGGTCGCCCGATATTGGGGAGAGGGACAAATCCCTGTTAATTGCCTTGAATACTGGTTTTCGTTCAAATGAGACTTCGACCAAATGAGTTTCTATAAAATGGTCTGTTGATCAAATGAAGGAGATCCATATATATGTATATATAGATATATATATATATATATATATATATATATATATATATATTTATTTATTTATATAAAAATATATATATATATATAAATATATATATATATATATATATATATATATATATATATATATATATATACACATATATATATCTATATATATATATATATATATATATATATATATATATACATATATGTAGATAGATATGTAACTACACATGCACATGTAGAGATAGGTATAGGAAGATACATATGTAGAAGGTGCACACAATATGAAAAAGCCACTATGTCTGCAATTACCACCTTACCAACTGGACACTGTATGAGCCACTCATACAAATGGCAATTGTTGCCTGCAACATATACCCACAGAGAGGTCAAAGGATATAACACCACACACAGGTTTGCATACATGGGAATGCTTTATTTGTTTACTATTACAGTTGTTATGTGCCATGTCATATAGCTGGTTAGACACTGACATCCTTATAAACAGAGTAATGCAACTGTGAAGCAGTTATACTAATATAGTAGTCTGGAAAGGTTTACATATATTGCTGTCCTGGCCGAGGTCTTCAAGTAGTACACTAGTAAAGACAAACTGGACCACAGGATACCAAACAATCAACAGTAAGTAATGCAAATGTATAGTTCAGCAGCCTCTATCTACACTCTGCACAGAATCCCTAGGGGGCAAAGGCTGCAGCTGATGCAATAGGATGTGGCTGTTACATAACAAAGCATAACTGACACCTTCACAATCACACTGACAACCAGAACAGTCTGCATGGCAGGAGGCAGTAGGCCTGCAAGTACCCAAGACGGATTGTATGGTAATGTACTTCCAGATACCTTAAGGCAGCTTACCCTGATGCCGCCACATGTTGTAACAGCCTAGATTAGTTATGGTGCATCATCCCAGACTCAATAATACAGGGCCATATACTACTGTTACATATACTGGCCTCTGGAGTGCATAATGGCACACATGTATTGTGTAGGTGAAGCCCACACATATATGGCTCCAACACCACAGTATGTGTGGGAGACACAACAGTAGTGGACTGATGGCAGGAATGGCAGCATGACATACTCACAGCCCATTATAGAACAACCCCTGACAGCATGTCATACGTGCAAAGCCTAGTATGTAGGTGGAGGACAGAGGCTGGAACACAGGCCCATATGTGTAAAAGTGTTGTCATACACTAAGCAAGTCGCTGGTGTTACAGGATAGTCTGCAACATACCCTTTGTCAGGAATATGAAGTTAGAAACAGAAATGGATGTAGCCAAGGACTGATAACACTCAACGCACAGACTGCCAGTGATATATCTGACATAAGACCTGCGTGTTGGACAGACAAAACATAATAGGCACACCTCTGACCATCAAGTGGATAGGCCCACAGTTGAGAGCTATGCAGAAAGACTGCATTCCAAGTTAAACTAGTATGTACACACAAACCCTGTAATACCAGTGCTATACAATGCATACAACAACACTACTCACACTCTGTAGTGCTGAAACCTCCAACAGATATGTAGCTGGTCAGAGTGTGCAGGTTGTCCTGTAAGAGGTATTGCTACCTGCTGTCTGTAACACTGATGCCCACACACACAGGAAGGATGTCCATCATACAGGAAATGTAAAGGGACCATGCCACCATGATGTAGGGATTTATAGTAGTTGGTTGCCATGACAGTGGTACTTGGATGTACTACACAGCATGGTGCATGCAGGTAGCAAGAGGAGGACAATAACTGGTGCAGAGGCCATCACCTGATCATGTGCATCACCTACAAAATCCATGCTGCAATCTATTCAAAGCAGCTCAATCCATTTACTGGAGAGAGACCGAGATAAAGAGAGAGAGAGAGAGAGAGAGAGAGATAGCATCTGGTGAGATGATGGCCATCATTTGCCGTCGTCTGTCCGTGCTTTAACGTGTGGTGGGAGTGCGGCAATGGCCACGTGGATGTAGGCCAGCAACACCAACAGCTGGCAGTCAATGTGGATGTGCAAGGGCACCAAGGAGTTCCTGTGGTGGCAGTACCAGCCCCAGCAGTGCAGGGGGGTGCTGTCCACACCACAGCAGGCCACGTGTACATGGTCCTGGCCAGTTCCAGGAGGGGCCTGGTACCAGCGGAGATTTGTCATCAGCAGGTGAGAGTAGCACATCGAGGCCTGTACCTGGATGTGTCCATGGAACCTTTGGCAGGCACAGTACAAGTGTCCGTGGCCAGAGGCAGTGACTTAAAACTGCTCAAAAATGCCTTAACCACTCTGTATCTGACAGCCCTTGTTCTGCCCAGCAACAAAATGAACAACCCTTGCAGGTCTTGAACCCAAGACCCTATACCCTAAAAATCACAGCACTTAACCACTACACCATGACCACTGTAAAGACAGCTGTTGTTTTACCAGTATAGCTGCCAATACATATATTGTGTAGTATTGAATAATTGCCTTCACTTCCTAAATGGTGTAGTCCTTGTTATTAATATGACTGTTGCATCACATTTGTTGTGTTATCATAATGTACACATAGCAGATACATACGGTGAGATACATCTGGAAGGGTATGCACAACCCTGAGGTTTATACATGACAGGAATATGGTTATATACATATAATAGGTCTATATTATGTCTACATGTACATACACATGTATACTCGTACATATGTCTGCATACACATCTGTATAGTGCAACATATATATATGGCCATGTGTACATCTCTTTGCATGTGTGTGTGTGTGTATATATATATATATATATATATATATATATATATATATATATATATATATATATATATACATACACATATATGTATATATAGATATATGTATATATAACTGGATCTAGGTCTGTTGAATGAAACTTCAACAGTCCAATCCAACTTCATCGAACACACTTTAACGAAAGTGCTTTTACTGAAAAAGCACTTTTGCTAAAGTGCATTAAAAGAAAAAAACAATAAAAAAAGCGTGTGGAGGGGCTGTGCCCCCCACATCCCCCTACTTTAATATTCTCACTCTGAGATCGCACTACAGTGAGGAAAAGGAAAAAATTCCCTTATCTGCACCGTAGTATAATATCTGCAACAGTCACTCCCCCACAACTCTCTCTACCTGCAGACATACTTCTGTGAAAATGCTTCTTCAGTGAAAATCACTTTCAGGGAAGTATGCCTGGCTGTTTAGGATTCGGTGAAACGGCCATTCGCTAATCAGTCCTAGACCCATACAGCAATATATATATATATATATATATATATATATATATATATATATATATATGCACATCCTATGTGTACATATATGCCTATTTATTTGGGTATATATGTAGATATCTATACCTATATGTGCATACATATCTAGTCTGATATGCCTATTACTGTCGATATATATGTTGATATCCATACGTATATGTGCATATATATCCATATCTGTATATGTGCAGACATATATTGCTCTGTAAATGTATATATCTGAGTGTTTATATGTATGTGTATATATATATATATATATATATATATATATATATATATATATATATATATATGTACATATACAAATCCATCTATATATGTCGATATGTATATGTGTATATATCTATATAGATATATGGATAATTATATATACATATATGTTCACCATATGTCCTGAACATGGAGTGGAGCAATACCTCAGCCCCAATAGTCCCAAACTCTTAGAGCAAGGGGATGTCAGGTATGTATTGCAGGTATATTTGTAGACTATTGCTACTCTAATAGGGATTGTCATCTGCTTTTAACATGTGTGCCATTGGCTACTGACCGACATCCTATGGACATCATAGTGCAGTACCACTGCTAGCACAGTAATGCTCCTCTGGACTACAGCAGAGATATGGCCAATATATGTGGACAGTCTGACACACTCTGGTCAGTCCAGAGGTATACACAGAACCCCTTAGTGCAAGACATGTGGACCAATCCTGAAAATGTGGATGTTAACAGCTGTGTAGATGGGTATATCATGTAAATACTGGTATACATTTGCCCCCATAGGTTATGCATTCATACAACCCTGTCTGTCCTGACATATAATAATGGTGTAGTGGTGCCATTGCCACATACTACCCACTAGTTAGTGACATACATCTGTACAGCATCCCATTGCTTTGTCTGACATACATGACTGTTATGGTGGCCTGGCAGCAGTACATCTGACAAGTATCTGGACATGCCATCTCACTGGGTAAGTACACTAAGCTGCTAAGCATGTAACAAAGCACTGTTTAGGCTACAGCAGACTGCCTCAACACTGGCCTACATTTCCTATTGGGGAATACACATGTATCTTCATAGATAGCAGGCTCTACAGGCATGTCACAGCACAGAGTAACAGACACCTGTGTGAAAGTGCATAATCACAACCAATGTGAACACAGCCACAACCACATATGGTAAGCTAGCGTACTATTACAGTTATGGACATCTGATCAACACCATCCTCATATGGGACACTCACACACCAACCCTACATATACTGGGGCGCTACACAGTGTGGTCCAATGCCTGTCTGTGGTACGGGACATGTGTGTGTTTGGTCCTACAAACATGTAAACCGATAGGGTAACATACAGTGGAGCAGCATGTAACATCAGATAGAACAGGACCAAGAACAATGACATCTACCACATTCTGTACACAGGCCAAGGTACATATTCACAATACACACACTGTCGACAATCACCATAGGTTCATAGGTTGGTACTAGGCTATCAGCCCTTGGGCCTATACAAGCCTAGCCATAACAATTCCCTGGCTATTTCTTCCCACACTATTTACTTCCCTGGACCCCTGTCTAGCAGGGTGACTGACGTGATCCCTGGGATGAATTTCCTTTCTCCCATCCAATCGTCAAGGTTCCTTTTGAAGAGGGCCAAAGAGACACTTTGCTTGACATGTGCAGGCAATCTATTCCAGAGTCTGGGGAGTCTCTGGGTCAGGAACCTATCCCTCTAGCATGTTTTGTTTATTGTGATGACAAGGTTTAGATCCCTGGAGCATGTGGCTCTGAGGGATTGGAATTTCTTTAAGTGTAGCATGTCCAACAGCTCTGGGTTTGACATGGCCTTGTATGTTAAGCAGAGATTGCCTCTGAGTAGACGATAAGTACGCAGACCTCAGTATGGTACACAGAACCACATTATGCCCAGGTTATGTCCTCAAATATAACCCCTACTATACATAACATGTATAGCAGTCTGATATCTCACTGCCTTGTTATCAGATATGATGTCAATAAATATGTTGTAGTGAACATATGAACCTCTTACTGCATGACATATGTACAAAGGTTGACAGGGTTGTGGCTGGAGGCACAAACACAAGGCCAGTATTGACATGTTGCTGTGATAACCTCATACATTTACTGTTGTAACAGGATTTGTTGCAACATATGTCCTATGAGGGATATGAGGTCAATAACTCTCACAGCTGTCACCATCTACTGACTGCAATCCTCACACTACCTTCTGCAGTTCACAGATAGGTGCTTTGTGGGTAACACAAGAAACACAAGGTGCCACACACTGCCCAGTCTGCAGATGACCCTATAAATGGGGATTCCTCATAGATGTAGCACTGACATGACAGGTATTAAAACATGTAAGACAGCTATATCCACACACACACACACACACACACACACACACACACACACACACTGTTAAACCAACATTACTCCAAATGCAGTATAGCAGCACTTACAGTCTGTAGTCAAATCAGGCACATCCCACTCCTATGTGTTGGCCTGTTTCCACAATGTATGTTGTTAGAGGTAAATTCCCAATCCATCTGTGATGGTGTTTGCCAAACAACAGATCTAGTCCCTGCTCACAGCGAATGAAAAGGCCCAACACCAACATGAGGTACCTAGATATTGGAGTGTGTTTCCATGCAATTGGCTATGCGAATGTTACCACAGCTGTTCCACATGCAATCAGCTAGAGGAGGGCTGCAATTTGTGCAGAGGCCATCAGCTGATCATGAGCATCACTTACAATAAACATGCTGCTGTATAAGCAAAGCAGGTGTAAGTCTCCACATCCACAAGAGAGGGAGTGAGAGAGGCAGACAGAGGCTAAAATAAGTCAGGGAGGGGTGGGAGAGTAAAACTTAAGCATGATTGTGTCACACACCTACCAGTACAGGGTATCAAACCCCTGACTGACTATGTATTCCTATCACATGTCTATGCAATTATTTGATGCGCCACCTAGAATACATGTTGAGGAGCCCTCCAAATGTATATGTGATGGTGAGTGACATCTACACCAGCGATAAAGTAGCTATATGGTAGGTGTAGTACACATGCCTGTCCGCATGAACAGGTGTCAGCATCAACACAGCCACACTCTCACGGGGACACACACACATTGACACACTTGGCAGGGTTAGGAATACAACTCATCACTAGTTAGATTGCCACAACACAGTACTGTGCAGGTATCACATGCACCACAGGGGTTATACAGAGGTTATATGGGCAAAGGGTATGTGGAGGTGTTTGAGATCAGATAGCATGCTTCAGTATGCCAATGGAAGTTGTAGTGAGTGTGAATGTGGTCATTAGCATCATACACCACACACACAGACACAGGCTAGCAGTAGTGACATGCATGGGTGCATTGCTTCACGGGTGTGTAGTGGACGACTGTGCCAGACAGCTATACAAGGCTAGATGATGGATATACCTTGGCATCAGGCTACATGACAGTGGTCTGCAGTGGGGTCAGGGGTGTAGTGTCTGGATTTACCCATACAGGTGGGTATTGTATTCACCATCCAGTCACCTGGGTAACTACTGTGTGTGGCCATTGCTGTGCATTGCTTGCAATGCATGTGTTCCTTAGCCCATGACATGGATGGTGTCTGGGATGTGCACACCTCCCAAATGCATGTACAATGACCTGTGGAACTGTACCTGGGGTGTCTGGCCCATGTTGTGTACACAGATTGTTTTCATCAGATGTGCCAGTTCTGGCCTCATGTGGAGGGAACTGTTAATGGACAGCAGGTTAACCCTGCACCTACATTGATAGCATGATACAGGTATTTCCTGGTGTCAGTGGCACCTGTCCATACAGGCCATGTTTTTCAGGCATGGTATGTCCTTTGTGGGTAACATGTGATGGCACCACAGGTGTTTCAGGTGTCCAGTGGGGAACATAGGTAAGATGCACTGTCGGCAGGTATGTGCCTATTGGACTGATGGAAAGGGTGTCATGCCCTCTGTAACCCATTGCAATCACGCCATGGTTACTATCAGTGGGCAATATGCAGAGTACTACCAACATAGCGGCTATTGCCTAGGGAAGTGTGTGTATGAGACATGGGTTGAGAGTGTTCTCTGGGTAATACAAGGGTTGCTAACTTTGTTTACCTGGCCTTGATGTCACATGTAGGGGTATGGATTTGCACCCCAGCCTCTCGGCTATTTCACATCTGTTATCCCTGTATGGTAGACATTGTGATATATACTAGGGTCACCATATAAGAAAGTTGCAAAACCCGCTCCACATTGAGTCCAGTTGTTACACACTCACAATCACCTCCACATAGGATATGAATAAAAAAAAACACAGACACACATACACACACACTTGTCATGTTTGGGATAAGAACTCCTACCTAACTAGTTTATTACACTACAGCACTAAGCAGTCATAAGACACACCATGGAAATTAATGGAGTACTCCTTCCCCAAAGGTGTATTTCACAGTGAATGACATCAGCAGCCATGCCAAAGTAGGGCATTTGAATTGTACTGAGTGTGACTAGCCTAAAAAGCATGGCTCCCTACACAGACATAGAAACACACACACACAAAATTCCACACCTGCCATGTGTGGAAATAGACCTCCTACCAGAGTTCTATATCACATTACAGCATTAGGTTGTTACAGGATGCACCACAGGGATTACTGGAGTACTCCTTCCCCAAAGATGTATTTCACAGTGAATGACATCAGCAACCTTACCAGAGTAGGGCATTTGAATTGTAGTGAGTGTGACTAGCCTAAAAAACCTTGCTCTCTTCACAGAGAGAGACACATACAGTTGCAATGTCTGGGATTAGAACTTTTACCTAGCTAGTGTATCATACTACAGCAGTACTCAGTTATAGGATGCACCACAGAGGTTACTGGGATACAGCTGTCTAAAAGGTGCATTTCACAGTGAATTATATCAGCAGCCTTGCCAAAGTAGGGCATTTGAATTGTAGTCAGTGTTCCTAGCCTAAAAAGCATTGCTGTCTACACAGACAGAGACAAACACACTCAGTTGCCATGTCTGGTATTAAAACTCTTACCTAACTAGTTTATCACACTACAGCAGTATGCAATTATAGGTTGCATCACAGAAATTACTGGGCTACAGCTTTCCAAAGGGTGTATTTCACAGTGAATGACATCATCAGCCTTGCCAAAGTAAGCCATTTGAATTGTAGTCGGTGTGACTTGCATAAAAAGCATTGCTCTCTACACAGGCAGAGATACACACACACACACACACAGTTGCCATGTGTGGGATTAGAACTCCTACCTAACTAGTTTATCACACTACACCAGTATGCAGTTGTAAAACACGTCACTGAGATTACTGAGCTACCATTTTCCAAAAGGTGTATTTCACAGTGAATGACATCAGCAGCCTTGCCAAAGTAGGGCATTTGAATTGTAGCTGGTGTGACTAGCCTAAAAATATTTTTTCTCTACACAGAAACACTCATACACTTTCCATGTGTGGGATTAGAACTCCTACCTAATTAGTTTATCACACTACAGCAGCATGCAGTTATAGCACGCACCACGGAAAGTACTGGGCTACAACTTTCCCAAAGGTGTATTTCAAAGTGGATGACCTCAGCAGCCTTGTCATAGTAGGGCTATGGGGAGGGCAATGTGTGTGCATGGGCCATAACCCATTCATGTAGAGGTTGACACACCACATGCAGGCACATGCAGGGTTATATTCCACAGGTACGTGTATACAGCTGCTAGATGACTGCTTCCTTGTACATTCATGTTGCACAGCTAGCACTTGCACCACATAGTCTGTAATGCTGATGGATACTGGTGCTAATGTTTACAGTGAGCGACAGTTAGACCTCATGTGGTTGTAGCCATTTGGCTGTGTGCTGGGTGGGACAGGCCTCATAATGGATGGCTCCTTTTCACAGTCACCCTCTTCCACACATCTATGTACATCTACTTTTGGCTTATTATAGTGTGCTGTCCATAGATATATGTCTGTATTCCTATCCACTGTGTGTGCAAAGCATGACTGGTGCATACTGAGGAGTGTTTGCACTAACATCTGCAACTGCCATATATGTATGGTGCACTTTTATTTGCAGACATGGGTTTCATTTGTTTAAGTGTGTGAGCATGCTCAGTATTTCCTTCTATATTGAATGTGTGGATCGATTCCAGGTAGTTTGTACTCCAGTGCAGACCTTTGTGATGTACACCTACAGGTAACAAACTGTTTCTGCAGGGTATCCATCGATCATTTGGCAATATGGGGACAAAGTGTGCAGGGGATAGTGTGTACTATAGGTGATTGTGTCTGTGCTGCTTCAGCTGCATGGCACTGCTGTTAGCAGAGATATTCAGACATGTGTACTGTTATACACTGTGATGTTTTCTGTCCTCATGTGCTGTCAGGTGGACATTCCCGCTCACAGTGATGTCTTGGGGTACAAGGGTGCCTGCAGCTGTGTGCAGTATTGTGGGTAGATGCCTAAATATTAATGGTAAGTTATGCAATTCTGGAGGGGGAGCTGCAGACAATTGCTGCTGGGTCTCTGTATTCGGTTCAGCACCTTGGTACAGTGCTGGCAGAGGATCCCATGCTTGTACATCCATCAACATGACAGTATGGTCTTATATTGCTATGGCAATACCTCACATCTGTACAGATTCACACAGGTTACCCAGAGGCAGGGGCCATTTGTCATGACATTACCCCTATTGTGGTGTACGGGTAGGTATGTAACCCCCATTTATGTGTTTGCAGCCAGGGATAGTGTGTGCACACAGCTTGTTGTCAGACCTTGCACATTCCATGCTGCCCATGCCCCCCCCCGTTATTCTATCCACTTCCATACATTATGCATACATTCTCTGATACTTTCCTTAAGGTTATCACCTCATCACAGCTGTGTGTTGGTGTTGGTCCACAGTTCATGTAGTGGGACATGGTGGACATGTTACTGTGGTTTGTCCACATGGCCTTGCATATGGCTTAAGTGGAGAGTCTTATGTTGTTATTTGGGTGTCCATGACATAACATGCATTGGCAGTACGTGTGAGCCACTGGCCCTTGGCAGAGGCCTGTGGGCCATTAGGTGTTGATGTGGGCCAAATGTGACAGGCTGTTGCATCTGTCAATCCTACAGTCTCATAACACCATACAGTATATTCCCTTGGGGTGACAGGGTAGGAGTGCTAGGTGTTCATGCCAATAACTTCTATCAGTCTTGTTCAGGTGGTGTGGATGCTGGCAGGGTGCTACCTACGGCTAGTGACACACCTGCATGGGACACCTGCACTGCATGCTGCATTCTTTTGCTATTGCCATATACAGGTGGGGTCATATTGTACCCATTCCCCACAGAAGAGACACGACCAGGGAGGTACCTATGGCTGGTGTTTGTGTGAGCTGGGTGCATGTGTGCTATGGACACTACTTGCATCTGACACACAGATATGTCTTGGGCATTCCAGGAATGCTGGCATGTGCAGGTACATCAGCTGTTTCCCAATACATCAGCCCTACTTCCTTTGTGATCTGCAAGTGTTCAGGCAGACAACACCAGTATTCCCTACTACAGGACCAGTTAATGTGATGCATACCTGTATGTACAATTCCAAGGGTGTCTCCATTTCACAGTAACATAATATATACTGTATGTCTGGGGTACTTCCCCCTGTGTACTGCTTGTATATCTAGCCCAACAGCCATGTCATGTCAGTCTTTCAGATGGTGACACATATTACCACCATACATTTACAATGGCTTACTGCTAGCATGTGTTATACTGGTGGGTATTGTCTTTGGCACTGGAGTTGTGAGGACTTATCCCTGTCATCAGCAGTAGTGGGTAATGGCCTCCAGGTCTTACCTTAACATGCATACATATTGACCACTCTCATACAATATGAAACACACACCAACCTAACACACACATACCTGCATATTGTGCAGATGCTACAACCTATCCTGCTACCTGGGCCACCTCTGTGCATCTGTGCTCCACTGGTATTATACCTACACATACATGTTACTACATTTCTACACAGGGTTGTGAGGGAGCACACCTGACTGTTACTACATGTGTACATCAGACTGGGGGGCACACCAGACCGTTACAACATTTATAAGTTGGTTTGGGTGAGGGCACACCTGACTGCTGCTACATTTCTAAGTAGGGTTGGGGGGAGCACACCTGCCTAGTTCTACATTCCTACATAGGATTGTGGGAGGGGGGGGCACACTTGACCATTGCTACACTTCTACATGTGACTGGGGGAGGGGGCACAGCTGTCTGTTTCTACATTTCTACACAGCGGTTAAGAGAGGGCACACCTGACTGTTACTCCATTTCTACACTGGATTGGGGGAAGGGAAATACCTGTCTGTTTCTACATGTCTACTTAGGAGTGGGGGGCACACCTGACTGTTACTACATTTCTACATAGGATTGTGGGGGGGACACACCTGACTGTTTCTACATTTCTACACAGGATTGGGTGGGCACACCTGGCTATTTCTACATTTCTTCACAGGATTAGGGGGGCACACCTGACTGTTTCTACATTCCTACATAGGATTGTGGGAGGGGGCACACTTGACTGTTACTACATTTCTACATGTGATTGGGGGAGGGTGCACAGCTGACTAGAGGCATATCAGTGTACTACAGGTCTTAGCTTTGATTGACCTACATATTAATTTTTGACTTCCTACCCTTCAGAACTAACATCCCACTGCCTGGCCTGCTGTAGTCTGTCTGTGTAGGCCTGGGGGGGTTACCCATAGGCATCATTCACAGGTCATAGCACAGCCTTTGCTTGTGTTTTTCTACACCTGTCCTACTGGCTGAGACTGTTGTTGGGTATGTGAACCTTCTTGACTGGCATGTGTGAGTCATATGGGCACACATGTGGCCCGGCACATTTCCTGCAGTGGGTTTTGTCACCCTGTGTAGTACTGGCTACTATGCTGACACCAGTATTTGTTACAGATCTCATGGTGCCACTATGGGTGTCTACTATCTGCTGGCATACGATTAAGCCACCCGATTCCCTTGCATGCTTACATCCATACCATAGATACAGGTAGCAACACATTCTACGTCATTTGGCAATTGGTTGGTTGCATATCTTACCTTGTAGGTGTGCCAGTATTGAGGGTGGTGCTGCACGGCTGCCTATGTCGGATGCACATAGTACATTCCCTACACATGGCTGAGCACAGGTAGTGTCGTGTTTGGCATCCCTTTTACTGTATGTGTGAGTCAGGGAGAGGTTTCATTCCCTGGGTCCCTCCTGTGTCAGTGTATGTGCTATGTGTTGCCTCTTTTCCAAGGCCAGGGCATACTGGGCTCGCCTCCTTCTGCCTACTGGGGCAGGCTCCAGTTGTTTCTCCTCCAAGTCACTCTGTGCCTGTGCAGGCCTTGGCAATGGTGGGGGGCTATGTGGCCCTACCCCATGCTGTTCCTGCTGCAGGTGTTTCTGCAGGATCATATTGTGTAGCATGGCACATACGATGACAATTTGGGTGCATGTAGTTGATGAGTACTGCAAGGCTCCACTGGATGTGTCCAGGCACCAGAACCATGACTTGAGCATCCCAAACACATGCTCTATTATAATGCTGGTCTGTGTGTGTGCCTCATTATGGAGTTCTTGCTCGGGTGTGTGAGCATTTCTGATGGGTGTCATCAGCCACGGCTCCAGTACATAACCAGCATTCCCCATTAGGTGACCATAAGGGATGTCCCCACTGGCAAATCTCTGATACAGCTGCATCGGATGCCAGATGTGGGAAGTGTGATAGCTTCCAGGGCAGCCAGCACACACATTCATTATTATGCCCTGGCCATTGCACATGACCTGGCAGTTGATGGAGGGGAAGCCCTTGCGGTTGATGTAGACCATACTCTGCTCACCGGGTGGTGCTTTGATGCATATGTGCGTGCAGTCTATAGCACCCACTACCTCAGGGTATTCTGCTATTTAATGGAACAGTTCCATATTGCTGGCCAATGCCTCACGAGTGCTGGGGAAATAAACGTGCTCACCAGCATGCTGACATGGCATCCAGGAACTGGTGGAGTACCCTGGATGCTGAGTCTTGTGAGATCCCCATCATATCTCCAGTTGGCCTTTGGAAGGGACCTGTAGCTAGTATTCTTAGGCCTACACATACATTGGTATCCACTGGGATGGGTTCCCCTCTGTTAGTTCTGTGCGTCAAACGTGGCCAGCACAGCTCAACAATTTACTGTAAGAGGTCCCTGTCCACCCTATAGCGCTCCACTATCTCCAGACATGTAGCCCCTAGTAGGTTACCCTGAGTCTGTACAATCTTCTCCGTCTCCTCACTGTGGGTTGGTTGACAGAATTCACATCATCACCACCTTCAGCCTATTCCACATGTTGCTGTATGATAGCTATTGCAGCCTTATCATTTTGTTTTGTTTGTTAAAACTTCACCGCTTGTATACACCGGTGGTGTAGAGTATGGGAAAAAACAAAGGGAAAGGTGTTTGCATAGCTTATAGTAGTGTTCTGGGCTGGGCTGGTCTGCTGCCTGTGTAATTGGCTGACTCTGATACATTTCACCTGTCAGCTATACTAGTTTTGCCCGATTACCTTCATGCTGCCGGTTTCCCCTCCCATTGCCTTCCTGTTTAAGACCAGGGGCTCGCCAAGCAAACACACTACTCAAATGTGCACAAAGCTGTTATTTCCTAGTTTACTCTTTTTTTTTCTTTAAAACCTGGTGTGTGGCACGCACACCTGCTTAGGCAATGTAAAGAGTGCTAGGCAACCTCAGACACACCCCCTTGCCTAGCTGTGCTAAGCTAGGAGCAAACCTGAGCCACCTGAGCCACAGGGCTCCAATCTGCTTACAGTATGCCTGACACACACCCCTATGATGTCAGCTAACGGGTCTATCTGATAGCACTGACATGCCAAAACACCGAAATAACTGACATGAAAAAAATGACAAAAAAGAAAGTTCAAAAACACGAAACTTCACATGCCCGACAAACCAAAATCCTGACAATCAACAAAACAAATACCTTTCCCAAAAAACACACACACAACACAAGCACACCAAAAACTTTACAAACCTACACTAAACCTTACACACACAACTATCTATGCACTAACATTAACCCAAACCCTAACCCTATGGCCTGTCACTATCGCACACTTACCTTACCAGTACCCTAACCCTAACTCACTTAATCTGCCCCAACCCTTAACTCTGTCACTATCGCACACTTACCTTACTCGCATCCTAACCCTAACTCACTTAATCTGCCCCTAACCAAGTCCGTCACTATCACACACTTACCTTACCCTAACCCTAACTCACTTAACTTGCCCCTAAACCTAAAGTCCGTCGGTATCGCACACTTACATTAACCATACCCTACCCTAACGTCCGTCACTATCACACACTTACCTTACTCACACCCTGACCCTAACGTCCGTCCCTATCACACACTTACCTTAACATGTCGGTGTTCTCAACGTCGGGATTCTCAACTGTCGCTCTTCTCCGATGTCGATCTTCTGGTGTCGGTGTTCTATTTGTCGGCATTGTGCACTGTCAGCATTTTCAGGTAGACCCCAGCTAACGCCTAGGCTTGCACCAAGGTATTCCTGCTCTTACACTGTTGGGAGCTGACTAGCATGCAGGGGAAATCTGGGATTCACTATCATTCCCCTCATTTACATAGGATTGCCTGCTAATGCATAGTTACATGTCCCACGCTGAGCCTCCCCCCTTAGCAACCACTATTCACTGGCCATGTTGTCTTCTGCCTGCCATTGGGTATAATGGCAGAATAGTGATTTTAGTTAGAATGCTTATTGTAGGTTTATTTTCTTAATTTCCCTCGATCCCATTTGCACGCCGCTGCCCTACGCTTAAACAGCCGAGATCGGCTAAAAAAAAAAAAATAAAAGTTGATTTTTTTTTCAAGTGTTTTCCATGCCAATGGCCTTATACTTGGCCATTGGCAGGCTTTCTACATGATATTCACCCTTTATTTGGAGCTGTCATGGCTTTGTTTTGTAATTTGCAAAAATGTACTCTGTTACTGATGGAGTACATTTCTACAGATTACATTAGTCCTGCATAGCCTCAGTTGCATGCATTTCTCCTGGAAATGGGGTAATTTGCATACAGGGGCTGAGTCCATGCTGGGCTAGTGCAGGACCACTTGTGCATGCCCCCACAGGTTATTCATGGATCACACGGCAGACATATTGCCTGCTCGAGCTCCTGCACTAATCCTGCATGCTGTGCAAGACTTGCAGAATCCAGGGGCCCTTATTGCACAAACAAGTTTATGTAGCTCTTACTACTCTCCTTGTTTTGCATTCTGCCTGTTGTTAGTATTTCATATCTCAAGAATGTTTTATGTTTCTCCAGTGGGTAATACTGACTGGTTACCTTTTCTGTTTTATCTGGAAACAATTATTTTGTAATTATGTGATATGTATGTGTATTATCCTTCTGTTGTCTTTTAGGACTCCTACGAATATGCCACCCAGACGTGTCAATCCATGGAGAACCCCCTTCACTGATGCTGAGAACCAGGTGATTATAGATGGTTTTAGGCAACATGATGCTTTTCTGCTGGGAAGGGGGCAAGGAGATATGGCACATAGTATGCAAATATAGCAGCAGAGAGTAGATGATGTCAATGCCATGGGTAGCCACATCAGGACATACAAGCAGTTGCACCATAGGGCCACTGATATGATCACATCTGCACAGAGGAGAGCAGTTGCACTGATATATAACTAGATGCTTACCAGGGGATGGCTTTCTAGGGAACAACCACTAACCATCAATGAGGAGTTCTTGATCAATATCAGAGGTCCAGACAGCTCCCAGGAGAGTGCATGTCCTAGATGTTGAAACAAAAGTTTCCGAGAAGCAAGCACATCCCAGGAGGAGCTTCCAGATAGGCTTTTCTATCTGAACAGTTGCATACTGTTGTATAGCAAAACAATTGAAATCAATAAGTTAATTCTGTGTCATGTCTTTTTCGCATTTTTTTGAAATTATAGTTACTGGACATATAAAGCGGTAAATGCATTACATCTTGTGTTACTGTTAATTGTGATGATGTTGTCCTTACCTCTTACTTAACTTCTTCCAGGAACATCTGAGCTACAGAGGAGTATCTCATCTGAAGATGTTAAAGCAAACATTTTTATCTCAGTACTGTTGAACAATTTATGGAACTATTGTAATGCATGATGTTGATCTCAGAGCTGTTGTGTGTATTGCTGCACTGTCTGTAATGGTGGCAGCACTGATAGTTTGTTAGCATATACTGCACTATAGTAGTGCAGGTATTAATTTATTCTTGATACAAGAAAACAACCAACCAAAAATCCATACACTTTTAATGAAACTCTCTGACATCACGGACAAAGCCTTCAAAGAATATAACATTCACCAAACAAAGATCTTCACCTTAAATACATTCTGTAAAAAACAATTAGCACCTAATTATATATTTAAATAAAACATCTCCAATTACACTCCTCATTTAACCCCCTAGGGGCTAAAAACTTTAAAATATAAATAGATTCTTTAAACAACAATTGGTTCTTTATGGACACTTTATCAAACTGGGACACTTCAATCTTTTCCAAAACCATCCCCTGTATCCCCACTGTGAACTTTGTTAAAATGTTCTGCTATGGAGCTTTCTTCCTTCTTATTAACAATGTCTCTGATGTGCTCTAATAATCTAGTCTTAAAGAGCCTCTTACTTTCTCCCACATAGAATTTATTGCAAGGGCATTTGATGGCATAAACTATGCCCTGTGTTTTACAATTAAAATGACCCCTAGCCATAAAAGCAATACCACTGATTTTAGAGAAACCTCTAACCACATATTTACAAGCTTTACATCTTCCACAGGGAGTAGTACCATGTTGTACTATATTACTTACTATATTTATCGATGGTACAACAAATTTCCCTCTAACTATGAAGATCTTAATACTCTTTCCCTTCTTATAAGAAATAAAGGGCTTTGTACTTACCTACTCTGTAATATCCTTTAATGATGTCAAATAGACCCAATATAATTTAACTAATGCTATTACTTTAGCACTAGAACAACTAAATGTGGTCACAAAATAAATGTTTTCCTTTTCATTACATATGGGTTCTACTTTTTCAAACTCTTTTCCTTTCCCTTCCACTCTTACTTCACTTATTCCACCAAAAAACTTGTTCCAACATTTCTCCAATAGTTCTTCATTGTAACCCCTTCTCCTAAATATCTCAGTGGTTCTCCCCATTTCTTTTCTAAAATTCTCTTCATTATTGCACAGTCTGGATAAATGTAGGAACTCCCCATATGGAATGGTCTGAAGGGTATGGGGGGATGACAAGTTTTCCCACGCAAATATTGAGTTCCTTCTTCAAATTTTCTACAGAATAAATATATATAGAATAAAGTCTTTTCAAAAATATGTAGTTAAATACTACAGATTTATTTGATTTTTTTTTTTGGTGGAGGGGGTACAGGAATTGGTGAACAAATTTGTGACTGAATTGCAGAATAATCCATCAAATTCTAAATGGATTCTATTATTCTGCAATTCAGTCACAAATTAATTCACCAATTCTTGTACCCCCTCCACCAAAAAAATTAAATTGTCAGTAAATCTGTAGTATTTAACTAAATATTTTGAAAAGATTTTATTCTATATAAATGTTCTGTTTCAAATAATCCCATACTAAGGTTGGCATACATGGGGACAAATGCTGCCCCTATTACTGTTCCCTGTTTTTGATGATATAAACTTCCATTAAACTCAAAAAAAATTTGTTAAACAAAAATATATAAGTTCTATAACATATTGTGCTACTGGATTAGATCCCAAAAAAGAACCTCAATGCTTCCATCCCAGAATTGTGATGTATACTTATGTAAAGACTCTTAATGTCTAACATAATCCAGCACATATTTTGATTCCATTGTATGTTCTTAATTTTCTCTAGAAAATCAAAAACATTTCTTATGTAAGAAGGAAGAACACACACCTTAGGAAATAAATAACCATGTAGGAACTGGAACATTTTATTCAAAAAATAATCTCGTCCTGAGACTATGGCTTGGCATGGGGGATTCATGAGGTCTTTATGTATTTTTGGGAGGCAATAGAACTGAGCCATTTTATAACCTTCTATACTAAAGTTCCTCTTTATATCCATTTCTATAAAATACCCCAATCTAAAACCCTTATTCAATAGCTCTTCATATTCCAGCAATGCCCCCTCATAAGCACCAATTTGTACTTTATCATATATTTTCTCATCTCTTAAATGTTTTCACATAGCCAAATACTGCGTGTAATACATTACTACAAGTTTATTTCCTTTATCAGCATGCTTAAAAATGATATCCCTTCTACCACTAAGGGACTGTAATGATTTCCATTCAGTAAGGGTTAAGTTATATTTATTTATTTTTTCTTTTTTCTTTTTCTTTTTTCAAACTCCCTATACTTATTATGTACTGCAAAATTTAACATCTCTGAAAAAATGTTGTATACCATCATGTTTGAAAGGTGACATATATTTGCTTTTATATCCAGTCTGACCCATGTCCAACAACAATATGCATTACAATCAACATTGGAATTACAGGAATAAAAGCTTTCTTCAAAAGAACTATTCACACTATCACATAGTGTATTGTCACATTCCTCTCTAATATCAACTTTAAAATGGTTGTTTAAATACAGTTTCCTAATTAACCTGAATATATCATATTTAATTTCCTATAAATGAAGAAGTATAGTAGGTATAAATTTCAAACCGCAGTTTAATACAGCATATTCAGAGTCCATGAGGTACTGTCCAGATAGATTAATAGCATAAGAGACATAGTCATTCAGCAGTAAAAGATTACCATTTACTTCTCTTGTAGTGTTGTTGCAGTTGTTCTCTTTGCAACATGCCTGGCTGTTTTTTCCATGGATGTATTGCACCCCTCAGATGGCAAAAATGATGAATTGTAAGAATGTTGGCCATTTCCTTGTTCTTCAAACCTCACGTGATTACATGTCTTTTTTCGATTGGCTCTAGACAAAAAGGCTTTACTACTGTCATAATCATGAAGGTCTCTAAGGAGTTTACCCTTTTTTCTTTGCAACAATTCTGCTTTATAATTCTGCAATTTACTATTAACATAAATCAAAAAATGTATCCAGATATTCAGAGTTTACTCCAGAAGACAAAATTGAACAAGTCACTTTAATTTGTTCTCTTAGTTCTCTCTTTTTCACCCTGTGTCTCTCCAACAATATCGTCACCCATTCTGTAGTACATCTATGGGCTGCTGCAGTCCACCACTTGTAAAACTGCAAATCAGTGTCACTGTCCAAATTAAATGGGAGAGAAGGATCTTTGTAAGCCCTAAGGTCCCTCGAGGTGATATCTAGTTCTATATATTTCTGGAGACTCTGCATGTTGAAAAAAGTAGCAATTTCTTTCCAGATATATTTTTCTAATTGTTGAAACAGTACCTTATTTTCTGCTGTGAGTGTCGATGGTAATCTTTGACCCACATTGTCAAAGGGATTATTGCATCTTTTATTTCGTTCTTCTTCCTATCTCTCCCACATTCTGCAGGAATTTTCTACTTTATCCATACTTCCACTGTTTTTCTGGAAACCAGAACGTTCTCCCAAATGGATGAAGGCACTCCTATTATTCCTGTGTGTCTTGCTTTTTATCACAGATGATCATGGATGTGGGAGTGTGGGCCCTGTGCCACCTCCTGTCAGTGCATCAGCAGACTCTGATGATGATGACCAAAATGAGGCACAATTAGGGGTACAGAGGTTGAATCTGACACTGAGGTTGACATATAGCCATCCATTGCATTTCCATCAGACACAGTCAGTAGGCCTATGCCTACCAAGTCCAGTGAGCCCACAGGTACTGGACAGGTGGTGGGTGAGATCATTGATCAAGGAAGTGTGGCTACTATGGCTTCAGGGCCTGTTGAGTCTGGCCGTAGTCAAAGTGTGGGTGAGGTACCATACAGGAGGCTTGATAAGGGTGTTTTGAGGGGGGCCTGCTGCCCTCCTCCACCTGCTGCAGGTGGCTCTTCCTGCACCACTCAACATATGTTTAGGGCCAGCATGGAGGCTCAGACACATTTCCATAGGCATTCCAGACAAATGCTCAGGGTTATGGATGTCCACAGTCTGAAATGCATGACTGTCTCCACCATGTTGCTGATTCACTGGATTGGATGAATGACACATTGGAATGAGGGGTGTCTGTGATGGACCAAGGGGTGTCTGTCATGAAATGAGCAGTGTCTGTAATGGAACATTTGCTGGGATGGGAATGTCATCCTTGTGGACATAGGTCAGCCACATCATCTGCTGTCAGCCAATGCAGCCATGCCCGATCACACTCCCATAGTGGCAGTACCTTCATTGCTTTGTCAGTAAGTGTGCTGTCCACATCCAGATATGGCAGTCCACGGGGTCATGGACCTAGACATCCCTGTGAAGGCAGCTCATCCGGCAGACATCAGCCATGTTCAGGTAGCAGCACTGCATCTGACCTTGGGCATGGATGTGCCAGTACAAATCCTGGCTGAACCAGTTCTCATGGTCTGGAATGACAGTAATGAACTGCCACATCTACCATGCACAGCTCACACCTATCTGACATAACAAGACACAGAGCTTGGCTGTGTTCATGCAGACACTCAAACACTAATTTTACCTGGAAGACCACTACAGACACACACAGCGGTTACCCATTTGTCTCACTGGCCATTTGTTGGTTTATCCACATGTCTTCTTCTCTTAATTACTCACACACACTCTCTGACCTTTTGTGCCAGCCTATGCTTCCTGCTCCCCTCATACAGCACCCTCTGCAAGTGATGATAACTGTTCCATTTCTCTATTTTCTACCTTTTGAATTCAGGGATGCAATTTTTTTTTTGTCTGATGCTCAGGGTGCATAGCTAACTTAGTACTTAGTATTTTTGCATTTGTGGTGTTGAACTGGTAATTGTACCTTTGAGTTATATTGGCCTTAGATAATTAGACAGTTGATACCATCAAAATTTCCCAGCTTTATAGAGAATGATCTTGTGATGGTTGTGAAGTCAGAAACTTCATTGTGTATCATTACTTTCTAACTTCTCTCTTTAATGATTTTCCAGTTCAGACATGTGGTGCTAAACTGAGGGCAAGCAGTGATCATCAGTACTTTTGAGAGGTATGGCTGTGTGTGAATCTTTGATGTCTGAGGCCTACTACTTAGTAATGGGCACATAAGTCTAACAAGTCTCTGCTGTTACATGTTAAGATAAGTTCTGTACAGATCTCTCACATTTGACTAGCTTACCGGACCAAGTAATGAGATATAAGGATATGCCACAGTCATATCAGTAAGCAATTCACTCCAAGTTCAGGACTTACCTTGTAAATGCAGCTGTTGACACAGTTTTAGTTCAGGGCTGACTCTGTTTGATGCAAGCAGTATACAGCCAATACATGGGGAGTTTTAGGTTGTGAGAGTTGCCTGACATCAATGTTACTATATGTATGTGAATAGGAGGAATGTTTTAGTCCCCTAGGTGGTGAGTGAGTGTGCTATGCGTTATCTCTTAGGCAATGCAAGGGCATACTGATCACACCTATGTCTGCCTACACCCACAGCAGATGGTGGTTCCCCCTGTGAGTCCTCATCTGCTGTGACTGTGGTGACCTTCGCATTGGTGGTGGGATGTGTGTCCCTTCTACTTTCTGATCCAGCTGAAGCTCTTTTCCCAGGATTGTGTTGTGTAGCATGGCACATAATGTGAATATTTCTGTACATGTGCATGGATTGTACTTCATGGCTCCCCCAGATGCATCAAGTCACCGGAACAGCGACCTCAGCAGCCTAAACACATGCTCTATGATATCTCTTGTTTGAGCATGTGCCTCCTTATGGAATTCTTCTGTGGGTGTATGTGCATTTCTGATGGGTGTCATCAGCCACATTTCCAGTGCATAGCCTGTATCCCCCAGTAAATTACCTTGTGGGATATTGCCCTAGCAAACATCTGGTACAGTTGAGAGGTGTGCCAGATATGTGAGTTGTGGTAACTGCCAGGGTTGCCAGCACACATGTTCAAGATTATTCCCTTAGCATTACACACAACTTGGCAGCTGATAGAGTGGTAGCCCTTTCTGTTAATGTAGAGCCTACCCTGTTCCCTGGCTGTTGCCTTAATTTCTATGTGTCTGCAATCTATGGCACACAGTACTTCAAGGTAGTGTGATACATGGTAGAACTCCTAAATATTTCTGGACCTGTTCTCAGAACTACAGGAAAAATATATGTGTTCACTGGCATGTTGGAGCATAGCATTCAAGAACTGGTGGAGGATCCTGGATGCTAATGCCTGTGACACTCTTGCATGTCCCCTGTTGGTCTCGGAAAGTTAACTGTAGCTAAGATTCTAAGGGCAACACATAACTTTATCTCCACTGGAATGGGTTCCCCTCAGTTGACTCTGGCTCTGATTTGGGAATGACAGAGGTCACAGTGTTCCTGTTTTGTGTCCCTGTTCACCCTGTAGAGCCCCACAGTTTCAACATCATGTAGGTTGTGAAAAGTTAAATATGGCCGGAAAACTCTTCTCCTTCTCAGTATAGACCTATTAGCAGCAGCAGCAGCAGCAATGGCTTCAGCCTGTAGCACATACAAATGAATTTAAGCAGCAGCAGCTACTAACATTCTGTCCATGTAGACTGAGTTCCATTTCTGTATTCCAAACATTTTGTAATCTACAAGAAAAAACAGCACAGAGTCTGCACAGATACTTTATAGCTTGTTGAATAGCTAAACGGTGTTGGATTAGTACATTAGCATGCAATTCAGCTGCTTAAGTTGTAATTAGCATGCCACAGTGTTTACCTTGTTTGCGTGGTGATGCGCACTTGTACACTGTGCTTACTGAATCTAAAAGTTTCCATGACTGTGTGCGCATCATGCAGTGACATGCTCACAGTGAAAAACAACATTGTAGGCTATACTGAATACTCCTGGTGGATATCTTTGGATCTGTGAGGCTAAATATGCAGTCAACAATACATATGCTGTCAAGGTGATATTTATACTAAGCATTATATTGTAGTACCCTATAGCATACCTCTCAACTGTCCAGATTTTCACAGAATGTCTACATTTTTGTCTCATATTTTTGGCCTATTTCTCGTAAAATGTATGGTTTTCTGATAAATCACTGGGATGATCTGAGGATTGAAGTCACTAAATAATGACATACTTTTCAGTTTTAGACTTCAAACCCTTCAAAAAATGTCTAACACAAATCCTGTTACTCTAGTAACTTTCTAAGTTTATAAGAGCAATTTTTAAAATCTGTCCCTATTTTGTAGCATTTTTACCCCCCCCCCCCCCCCATTCTGTAAGGCTTTATCCAGATTTCTTGCACTAAGAATTTGAGAGGTATGCCCTGGAGTAATCCTCTTAATCTGAGGTACGATGACCTAGGAGTTGTATTTAGCTACAGAGTGAAAGGTGAAGTTTCACATGTTGGGAGTGCAGGAGGTGACGTCTCCCTGAGAAATATTTTAATGGTATTACAGGAACTTTTGACATCTGCTTCTTTATCGGACTATCAGACTTAATTTTAGAAGTTGCAGGACTGGCAAATATTGGTTTCTCATTTTGATAGGGAGCCAAGAAATCTAAAAGTCAAAACATGCATATTCTTCATTTCTTTCACAAAATGCCAGAAAGTATTTATTTCAACTCTTGTTAAAATGAAAAATGTCCATCTGTTCTGCCAAGCTACTTCTGAAGGGGTATGGCTTCTTAATGAAGTCATACGTTATTTACAAATAAACCAATGCTTCCTTGTGGGAAATCCTCCAGCTTTCATAGAGAGACAGGCACATCCAATAATAGTCTGTTTGCTACTGAAAGCATCTCAGATGTTTGTTTTTTTTTTCTAAAAGAAGTTTCACCTCAGTAAAGTGTTTCAGCATACTTCACACACTCCTTCCTCCAACAATCCAAATCCACGTCTGTTCACCCTTAAATATGCAGTTTTTAATGTGTAAACCTCCAGAGTTTAATTCTGATCAAGTGCAAGAAACTCTGACCAGCACATTACTATATATTATTTTTTTTCAAACACACTGTAACGGATAATGAAGATCCATGTTCACCCAGACACAAGACAGTATAAATGGTCTTTCAGAAAAATTCTGTGCAAACTAAATTTAAGACATCATACATCAGGGTGTTATAAACACAAGAGTAAACATTTTGTAACAGTAGATGCAACTGTACCAACAGGTCAAAGTAAAACCTGAAGAAATGGGACTAGACAATCTGGTTTCCCATACTAGAGCGAAGAAAATCTAACTAAGATGACACACCAGAATTTTTCCTATATATAGTTTTTTTTTTTCAAAACCTAACTAATCCTCCTGTCAATCATGCTAAACAACATGTTGGCATGTGGACTTGTCCCTGAGCCAAATAGTTGGCAGTTAAAGGGTTAGAGTGCACCAGAAGCCGCACATATCAAATTAGACAAGCAGACCCTACAGGCAGAAGAATAAAGAAAAATAAGTTGTTTCTGTATGGAGTGCAGTCCGTAGCACCTCTTTTACTCTCACACCCACTTAATTAAACATAGCAAATCCACACTCTCAAAACCAAGGACTCTTAAGAAAATATATTCCTGCACCTGATCTTCAACATAGTTGCAACTAACAGAACAGAACTTCTCATGCAGTTCAACATTATAACAGTATCTGGTAATAAAGGCATACTGCTACTAACATCAAAAGATCCTTACCAAACAGTAACAGTGGAGACAAAATAAAGAAAACCAGTGAAAAATAATTTTGCATGAAATGGCTTCTCTACTACAATTATTCACGTATGCATTCCTCAATGCAGCATAATCAACCAAACTACTTGCGTCTCTTACCCATTTGCAAATGGGTATAGTGATACCATTTTCCAAAATGGGGGCTGTACTTCAGTCAAACAAATTCAGATCCATTAACCTGACCAGCAGTCTATATTTTGCCATACACAGTCATAACTGAGATTATGCAAAATGAGTGGACCTATTCTATTAGCTGTGGAATGGTATGACTTTGTAAAGGGACAATATTGTCTTTTGAATTTTCTGTCATTCTTTGGAAGAGTAATAGCAGTACTTGATTAACAGGCTCATTGTCAGAAGAATGAGACCTGCAATTGTGAGTCCAAATATCTCGAAACAGTATAATAGAGTAAGTGTGATCCTCATAGATGCCATTATCATGTTAATCCTATGTGTTACAAATACAGTTCTCAAAATTTTAACACAGACCATTACAAATCAAAAACAGTTTATGCTGCTTATCTTGACCTTGCTAAGACAAGTGACAGCCTTGCATATAAAAGCATAATTAAATTAAAATCACTAAACAATCAACCATACATATTTCTTTGGGTAAAATACTACATAAGTAACAGGACTGTGTGGGGGATTATCACTGATTTCACACGGTGTTCTATCCTGCTGCAGCTTCTTTTTTTATTCTTCTTCTCAAATATAAAACTGGAAGCTGGGTACAAGATAGCTAAAAATGCAAATGACTGCAAACTGCACTCATGCCAAAGCTTCCCAAGATGATCTACAAAACTGTTGCTGCAGTGAATGACATATTTAATGCCAATGAAGTCACACTTGAAAAAAACAACATGATATGATTACCAAATAAATGGTCACAACATAAACAACACTATAATGAGAGATACAGGAATTATGAGTTAAAATGCCATCAAGTAAATATGTCTCTGAAAAAATGGTAAGCAATTTAAACTTTGATCAGTGAGTGCGTCTATCAAACTCAGGGAAGTACCCCGGCCTTGCAAGGCTACAATGCCTTCCACACTTTCAGACTGCAAATTGAAGGTGTGAGAACCAAAGGAGGTGGAGTATCTATTTTCACTAAAGATAATTGCACCTCTAGACTGGTTAGGCAAGAAAACATTATGGAGCTACTCCAAGTCCAAATTACTGTGGGTAAGACCCCCCCCCCCTTTCAGGTCATCATCAGTTACAGGTCCCCTTCTATGAACCAAAATACCCACAAAACTTATTTAGACCTAATTTGGACAATTAAAGTACAACCTAGCACCCTAGACATGGTGACTTCAACTATCCTTCCATTAATTGGGAAACTTATATGAGCCTAAACTCACACAAAAGTTCCTGGACTTTGTTAACGCAAAATGTCATGGAACAAATAGTGCACCACCCCACAAGAGGCTCCAATATTCTAGACCTGGTCCTCACCAATATGAGTGACTGATGCAATGCCTCAAGTGCTGGACCTGCACTGGTTAAATCCGACCAGAAATCAGTTATTTTGGAAGTAGCAATAGCACCAAAACTCTCTAAAGGAGAAGTCAGACTAAAAAACTTTACCAAAGCCAACTATACCCTCCTAAGGGAAGGTATAAATGACTTCCAAGCTCCAGTTTCCACAGATGGCATTGATGGCTATACTAAGGTATATACTGATGTTCAGTATAAACATCTACACAAATATAGAGACACAGCTGTGCCAGATAGAATTAAAGCAAGATCCTCAAGAAAAAAAAAAAAAAAAACATCCTGGTGGACATCTAGCATTAATAAATTATACAATAACCAACAAAATGACTGGAACTTACGACAACACCATAAACTAAGCACAAAACAGTTCCAGTAGAATGTCACGATCCACACTTTATTTACTATTATTGAACACAATTAAAACTCAAAAGTTTAGCGCTTTCATCTACATACTGTAGACTTCTTCAGAACGATCAATAAATCCAACAGTAGTTCTTAAATACTCTAAAAAAACGCCAAAATTGTGAAATTACATCAATTGCCTTGAGGCATCTTAAAGAGACAAATACCCCATTTTAAATGCTCTTTGCATGAAATATAAGAATAGATAGCCCTAGTCATTGTTCTCAACAATATAAACTGAGTTGCTATCATACTCTAAAAAATCTATTAAAACAATATTTCAAATTGATAAATACTAGTCATTAAAACACACAAAATACACTAAATACAAATGTTGACATTACCAGTAATAATAAATAGTCCACGATTACTAAAATTTGCTCTTATAATAATCAGTGGAATTGATGAACTATTAAATAATTTCATACATAATATTCAGAATATGCAGTTTTTTTAAAAAATGCAGCTTTTTTAAAAACAATTATATACATAAGTAAGAAATTATATACAGGACTATTAATAAGTATTCACAAATAATACAGCATACATATGCATCATATTTAATCAAATTACTTGTAGAACATGTTATTTAAAATTAATATTTCGTTTTCTCAGTTTTTCAATTTCTCAACAAGGGTTTGGTAGGTATAGATTCATTTAAACCCGGGGGTATGGCAGCATTCAACCTTATTTGCCACTTGATTTCTTTTTCTGCTACTATTGCTTTGATGTCGCCCCCCATGGGATTATGCCTTATGACCTCCAAGATGCCAAACACAAATCCACCACAATTAAGATTGCCCAATAGGTGCTTTGACAAGGCATTGTTAGGGTCCTTTTTACGTATACAGTAAAGATGATCATAAATTCTCTCACGTAGTCTCCTATCAGTTTTTCCTACGTAAAATGAACCACAGGTGGAACATGTTGCCAAGTAAATCAAGTGTTGTGTTTGACAATTCCCTTTGTTAAAATAAATTTTGCTATGTAGAATGTTGCCCAGTGTAATACTTTCTTGTGTATTAATACTCCCACACTGTTTACAATGACCACATTTGGAAGTACCACCTTTCCCTTGCTTTGATTTCACATGGAATTCATTATTCATTCTTATTTCAAGTATGTTTTGTAAGTTCCTATCAGTTTTAAATACAAATATAGGCTTATTTCCCAGCTTATCACTGATTCCATCATCACTAGTTATTATGTTCCAATTTTTGTCTATAATCTGTTTAACCTGACTGGCCTGCCTACCATACTTTACTATGCATGCTTTTTGAAAGCTTTTAGCATGAGGTATTGTTTTGTAGGCACCATTATTGACAGTAGTTAGAACATTAGGTGGTCCTACACCCAACACTGGTGTATACTTTTTCCCCCATTCCTTGATGACATAACTAGTAACATCCTCTACCAGGTCCTCTGGGAAGCCTCTGTCCTTAAATAATCTTCTTACAAACTGCATTTCATTTAGAAACTCTTGCCTGACTGTAGTCATCCTCGCAACCCTAATGGACTGGCCTTTAATGATGCTCTTTTTCTGGGAGTATGGATGATTGCTGTTATATTCAAGATAGCTGTTACAAAAAGTCTCCTTCCTGAATATCTTAGACTGGAACTGTTGGCCATCAGAATATATATATGCATCTAAATAGTTAATACCTGAAACTTCAATTTTATATGTAAATCTAAGGTATGTTGTACTATTATTGATATATTCTATGAACTGAATAAACTCCTCTTTTTCACCCCGCCATAGAATGAAAATGTCATCCAAATAGCGTACATATAGTATCATATATCTATGCCATGGTGAGTTAAGCACAAATTCTTTTTCCCAATCCAATAACACAAGATTGGCGTATATGGGGGCACATGCTGCCCCCATAGCCACACCATTGTTTTGCTTATAATACTCACCATCGAAAGCATGTTCTGAATATTATGTATGAAATTATTTAATAGTTCATCAATTCCACTGATTATTATAAGAGCAAATTTTAGTAATCGTGGACTATTTATTATTACTGGTAATGTCAACATTTGTATTTAGTGTATTTTGTGTGTTTTAATGACTAGTATTTATCAATTTGAAATATTGTTTTAATAGATTTTTTAGAGTATGATAGCAACTCAGTTTATATTGTTGAGAACAATGACTAGGGCTATCTATTCTTATATTTCATGCAAAGAGCATTTAAAATGGGGTATTTGTCTCTTTAAGATGCCTCAAGGCAATTGATGTAATTTCACAATTTTGGCGGTTTTTTAGAGTATTTAAGAACTACTGTTGGATTTATTGATCGTTCTGAAGAAGTCTACAGTATGTAGATGAAAGCGCTAAACTTTTGAGTTTTAATTGTGTTCAATAATAGTAAATAAAGTGTGGATCGTGACATTCTACTGGAACTGTTTTGTGCTTAGTTTATGAAATTATACAATAAGTAAAAGAAGCTGCTGTCTAAAAATACAAAAGTGAGATGACAGAATTGGAAGAACATCCTCCTTAGCCTAAACAAGCAAATAAGACAACCCGTAAAATCTTCAAACAGCAACTATGAGAAAAATTTAGGAAACATAGCCAAGGATAACCATAAGGCTTTCTTCAGCTACATCCGCAACCTAAAAGGTAGATGTGTGCTGAACTAATTGTGAATGGCATCACACACACTGACCCTGTGGAAATTGCAAACCTGATAACAGAGAGGTTTGGCAAACATGTCACCCCCCTATTCCCCCCAAGCATACCACAATCCATATCTTCATCGTCTCCTCCTCACTGCATCTCCAAAAAGCAAGCCATCAATTCTCTCTCCAAGGCTAAAAACACAGATTCCATGGGACCAGATGGCATTCCAGGCTGCATTCTTAATGTTCTAAAACAAGAGCTAGCTACTCTATTAGAAATTCTCTTCAACCACAGCCTGACTACTGGTTTTGTCCTCACTGAATGGAAAACAATTACTCTTATCCCCCTCCACAAGGGTGGCACAGCAACAGACCCAGGTAACTACACACCCATAAGTTTAACCAGGCTCATCTATAAGGCAATGGAGCAAATCATCATGGACCTCATAAATAAGGATATAGGTGACCTCCAAACCCTGGATCTATCCTAGTTTGGTTTTGTCAAGGACAGGTCATTTGTGCCAAACCTGGTGGACTTCTTTGAGAATGTGACCAGAGCCATAGATGAGGGCAAAGCCAATCACACAGCCTATCTTGACTTGGCCAAGGCCTTCAACATTATCCCACATTCAGGCATCACTAAAAAACTAACCCAGTTGAATAGCAACTTCTATGTTGTCAGGTGGCTTGCAAACTTGCTCACAAATCGAGTCAAAGTGGGACACTTTACCTGTACTAGCAGACCAGTCATCAGTGGGGTCCCACAAGGGTTAGTGCTGGGACCCTCTTGTTTGGCATTTACTTTTCAGATGTCCAGAGCCAAAACAGAGGGGCTGTGGCTAATCAAGTTTATGGATGACTGCAAATTAGGCGCTATCACTGAATCCCTTAGCTATGTCAGCATACTTCAAAAGGGGCTTACACAGACCAATGATTGGTGCCAAAGCAATGGTCTTAAACTAAATGCTAAAAATACATCATCATTCCCTTTGATAAAAACAGTGTCCCTGCTGATTATAAAATAAACAATAATACCCTAAATAGCAATTCAGTAGTGACAGATCTAGGAACACAAGTTGACTGTGACTTCAGCTTTGACCACCATGTGTCTTCTGTGGCGAGGAAGGCATTCTACGTTGCTCAGTTGGTTAGAAAAGGCATCGCCTCAAGAGCAAAAGAGGTCACAACCCCCCCCCCCATACTCATACTTCATCAAGCCTATTATTGAAAATAATGCATCCTTATGTACAATACCAGACACCTGCAGTAATTTGAGAGACCACAGAGATTTCTAACTAAGAAAATTCAGGGTCTCTAGCACATGTCTTATACGGAGAGACTGAAGTCACTGTCACTGTACTCAGTAGCATACAGACTACTTGGAGGTGACTTATGTCTAGTTTACAGGGCTATCTCTGACCAAAATCTAATAGAAATGCTGCACATCCATAAGTCAAATGGTACTACAGTCACCCATTCCAGGGACCTTAATCTAGCCTGCAACATAAACATGACCTGCTGGAGAGACAGATACATCTCTCAGAGGTTGCCACTCCTCTGGAATAGGCTTCCAATCCATATCAAGCTGAGCACCTTCATGACTCTGTTTAAGCACAACCTGGATGAATGGATGGGAAACCATCAATTTCTGCCGGGGATTGCCCCAGTTTCTCTCCTGGACATGGGTAATCCTTGCTAGAAAAACCAAGAGCATAAATGATATCTCTCATCTAGTATTATAGTGGGAGGTAACAGCTAGGCTTGTAAAGATCCTCGGGTCAGTAGCCTAGTAACATCCTCTAAACCTATGAACCCATGTTCATTCACTCCAGGAAGACCATTGATTGGACCACTATATGTCTCACTGACCTGACCACTTACTGAACACAACATAACATTTTGCAACATTTGAGTAAGTAATCTGAAACCACTTGAGAAGGTAGAATAACTTGTTACAAGCAGGAATCATCATTATCTTCTGCTTGTTACAGGTGGCCACTGCATCATCTATCAGAACATATCTGATCTAGTTCTCTTTGAAAGCCTATGCCTGGAAAGTGTGTCTGGCAAAGCCTGTAGTAGACTCCATTGACAATACTGACGCAGGGCACTGTTTTGAGCATTTTATTGATTAAATTGTTTAATTCAGTTTGCTCACTGTTTTAGCACAGCTCCACAGAGTTAGGTGATGAGCCACTGCTCTGCTATAGTCATCTGTGCACTCGAAGGAATCCGTTACATTCTGCTAACCATAAATACAATTTGATAATATGTTTTGCACTTTTACATTGTATTTTTGCTATATTGCTGATTTTTTTAAACTGTTCTTGCTGATTTGGTGCACTTTTTGTCTGCTGTAGCATAGACTAGATTCAAAACTGCTGAATCTGGTTCTGTTTGTTAAATTGAGCACTAAACCAGGTTATCTTTTCTTGGAGAGGCCCCCCTGCACGCTTGTGTTAGAATAGTGCAGTTAGGACTCATCTGATTGAAAGTTGCTGGCACAGGACTCAAGGTTTGAGCTTTTTTATTGGTTAAATTGTTTAATTCAATTTGCTTACTGTTGCTACATAAGCCCTGCTTTAGTCTGGTTTGCTCTTGTTTTAACTCAGCTCCACAGAGTTAGGCGACCAGCCACTGCTCTGCTGTATTCATCTGTTTATACATAGTGCAAATCTGTGCGCCATTACACACTACCATGCAGTGGCAATAAACACTGGCAGATATAAACATAAAAACTTCAGCAGATACATTTTTGCTTAGTAGTTGCTTGTGATCTTGCTGATAAGCCCTAAAATTGTGCTTAGCTGCTCAGAGAGTACCTCAGCTGCACGTTTGCCCCTTAACCAGTCCCAAAAACCACCAACTCTACAACAGCATTATATCATTTAGAGAACCACCACTGGTATAGACCCTTTATAGAGTACCCCATTAGTATATACCCCATGTAGAGCACCCAGTAATACCATAACCCTCCATTTTGTCTTTCCACTGTGAAAACAGGATTAAACCTAGCATTACGGATGGTCACTTTCCCTCCATTTCTCCTACCAGCCTGATTGACATGGGTATCCTGAGGCAATGTATCAACTATATACATTTTTATTCTTATTTGTATTGTTTAAAAGTTCTTGAATTATACAAAAGTATCCTTGTACTTTAAATGTGAGGGTGTGTGGTAGTCACATGTTCAATTAATGGGCTTATATAAACCTGTGTTTGAATATGGCTGTATACTCTGAAGAAGTATGTTTGCTACTCAGACGAAAACGCTAAGTATTTGGATTAAACTACTGTTTTACACTTGATTTCTGGTGTTTTTTCTTGCTATCTGTGGAACTGGAATTTTCTTATTGCAATGTAGCAACTGCCTCATGTACACTGACAACCTTCTACTCCTAAATCCCCCAAGTACAATCTGTGAGAGATGCATCTACACTAAGAGTCTGGAATCCTTGCTCCCTTGCACACAGAGCAGTAACACTGAACAGGTTGCCAACTCACATACTACACCTCCTATGCAAACCATGCACTCAAGACATAAACCATCATACATGGAGGTGCTCACCAGAAACCTTCCTAAACAGTAAAGACCTTCCAAACACAAACATGCTACACCTAATACAACACCTACAGCACTCAATACACATAAAAATAACAAGCCTCAGTGTCTCACCAAATAACTCACTAAGGCAAAGGACATCTAAACCAAATTTTTTAGTCATAGATGACTCCATTGTGAGAAACACAGATGTCCTACTCACCAGGCTGGACAAGGAGAAGGTTAAAGTTAGCTGTCTACTGGGTGCCAGGATCCATCAGATCACACATGCACTCAAGTCTGTCAACAACAAGTACCGCTATGACTCCATCATAGTTCATGTTGGTGCGAATGACATGAGATGTACCTCACTGAACTATATGAAGAGAGACACAATTGATCTCTATGAATATGTGCCCCTGGAAGGTATGTCCCTAGTCTTGAGCAGCATTCTACCCTCAGCTAGAATGATACTACAATATAAACAAAAAATGATTGAGTTCAACAGTTGTCTTAGTTTGTGGTGTCTTTCTAAGGGGATCAAGTTCCTGTCAGCCTGGGATGTCATGGTTGATAGATCATACTGCTTTGCCAGAGATAGTCTTCAGCAGTCACCTCTAGGCTTCCAGATACTGACTAAGACACTTGCCTACTCCATAGTGCATTTTTTTAGGCAAGGTCTCAAGAACATTTCCAATGTGAAAATATCACTCACAAATAAATTAAAGGTTATGCTGCTAAACACTAGGAGTTTAAATCACAAACTGCACTCTCTGGAAGTACTCCAGTCCTCTCTCTGGAGTATGTTGATGTTTGAGTAGTCACAGAAAGGAGGTTTAGGGCCACAGAGAATACCCCACCCTTGCAAGGCTACAATATCTTCTACACTTTCAGACCACAAAATGAACGTGTGAGAACCAAAGGAGGTGGAGGAGGAGTATCTATCTTCATCAAAGATAAATACACCTCTAGATTGGTTAGACAGGAAAAACTCCATGGAATTACTCCAAGTTCATCTAACTGTGGGTAAGACCCCCCCCCTTCAAGTCATCATTAGCTATAGACTCCCTTGAATGAACTAAGATACTCATGCTGTTTATTTGGACTTACTTGAGTCAATCAAATTACAACCAAACACTAGTCATGGACAATTTTAAATATCCATCTATTGACTGGAAACTTATATGAGTACCAAAATGCTCACACAACGTTTCCTGGACTTTATTAACATTAATGCCCTGGAACAAATAATGTGCAACCCCACAAGGGGCTCAAATAGTCTTGACCTGGTCCTCACCAACATGGGTGACCATTGCACTACCACAAGTATAGGACCCTCACTGGTTAAATCTGATTACAAATCAGACACATTTGAAGTAGCTATAACACCTGAACCCCTCTTAGGTGAAATCAGGCTAAAACGTTTCACCAAAGCTAATTATACCCTCCTAAGGGATGGCATAAGTAATTTCCAAGTTTCTGTTCCCACAGATGGCATTGACAACTATACTAAGGTATACACAAATGCCCTGTATAAACACATAAACAAATGTACTGACACATCTGTACCTGACAGGATCAAAACAAGATCCTCAAGAAAAAAACAAGTCTCTGGTGGACATCTAGCATTAATAAGTTATACAACAAGAGGACGAAGTTGCTGTCTAAGAATAAAAAGAGAGGTCGCAGCACTGGAAGAACACCCTCCTCTACTTGAACAAACAAATAAGACAATTTGTAAAATCCTTTAAGGGAAACTGAAAAAATTAGAAATCACAGCTAAGGATAACCACAAGGCGTTCTTCAGCTATATCCATAACCTAAAAGGTAGGACCCAGATGTGTGCTGAACTAGCTGTGGATGGCATCACACAGACTGATCCTGCAAAAATAGCTAACCTATTAGCCAACAGGTTTGGCAAAAATGTCACCCCATGTCCCCTCCAAACATTCCACAAAGCATTCCCTCTACATCTTCCCACCTTTCATCTCCAAAGAGCAAGTCATCAATGATCTCTCCAAGGCCAAAAAACACAGCCTCTATGGGACTGGATGACATCCCAGGTTGCATTTTAAATACTCTATAAAACATGAGTTAACAACTCTATTAGGTACTCTCTTCAACCACAGCCTGCATGCTGGTTTTGTCTCTGCTGAATGGAAAATAGCAACCATCACCCCCTTCATAAAGGGGGTACAGCAACAGACCCAGGGAACTACAGACCCATAAGCATAACCAGACTTACCTGTAAGGCTATGGAACAAATCATCATGGACCTTATAAATAAGGATATAGGTGATCTCCAAACCCTTGATCTGACACAGTTTGGTTTTGTCAAAGGCAGGTCATGCTTGTTAAACCTGTTGGACTTCTTCAAAAACATCACTAGAGCCATAGACGAAGGCAAATCTGTGCATACAGCTTACCTTGACTTATTCAAGGCCTTTGACACCATCTCACATTTGGGCATCATTGATAAACTCTCCCAGTTGAATATCAACCCTTATGTCGTCAGGTGGGTTGCCACATGGCTCACCAACAGATCACACTCAGTCAAAGTTCATGACTTTACCTCAACCAGCAGACCTATCACCAGTGGGGTTCCACAGAGGTCAGTGTTAAGCCCCCTATTGTTTGGAATATACTTATCAGAAGTTCAGGTCAAAAGAAAGTGGCTGTGGCTGACTAAGTTTGCTGATGACTGCAAATTAGGTGCAGTCATTGAATCCTGAAATGATGTAAAATTACTTTAAGAAGGACTTACACAAACCAATGATTGGTGTCAAAGCCATGGACTCAAACCCAGTTCTAAAAATGCATTATCATCCTCTTCAGTAAAAACAATATCCCTGCAGACTATCATATAAATGACAATACCCTAAGTATTACAAGAGCATATAAGGTGGCCTCATTATTACCATAAAAGAGAACCTTGATGAAACAAGTAAAATACACATCTAGGGGGATTCAAAAAAGCCTACAAAGTCATTTTCTGTGATGCACACACAGGTGCAGAAAGCTTTAGCTTCAGTAAGCGCCATGTAGCAGCGTGCACCACCACGCAAACAAGGTAAACATTGTGGCATGCTAATTACTGCATAAGCGGCTGAATTGCATGCTAGTCAACCAAGGCAACACAGTGGAGCTATTCAACAAGCTATAAAGCATGCAACCATGTAGACTCTGTGCTAATGTTGCCGGTGAATTCCAAAACTTTTAAAATACACCCATGGAAAAGAGTCCACACTGATAGAATAAAAAGTAAAAGATGTGAAATGCAGTTTTGGCAGTGGTGGTGCTGCAGTCGCATTTTCGCCTCACAGTAAGACGCTGTCCGGTTCAATTCTCAGCTAGAACGTCTTCTGCGTGGAGACATGCGTGAATGGGTGTACCTTCATTGAAGGTTGTGCATCAGGGCTGGTAACTCGGCACATAAAAATCAACTACCAATCATTAGCGGACCGGAGTTCTGCTGTGGCGACCCCTAACCGGGAAAAGCCGAAAGACACAAACAAACAGAAATGCAGTTTTGCTCTTTCACCCTCAAATGAACAGTACACTTGTAAGCAATGCAGACAGATAAAAGTGCAAAAGTGTGTGCTAATCAAAATAAATATATATAAAAAATTAAACAGACTATTCATAGCTACATGTCAGCATATGCAATATATAGCTGATGAAATGTAGGCATATCATCTAAAAATCAGTACTCCTCTGTGCAGATATATCCCAAAGTAATAAGCTCTCTTCTATGTTCAACACATAAACAATTCATCTTCCCTTCAGTTTCCATAGCTACTTGGTTTCCAACTAGTGTATATTCAGGACTGTCAGCATGGTGAAGATGCAAACAAGGTCTGCACTCATTAGAATTTCTGAATCTCAAATCCTTGGCTCTTTGTTGCAGATGTAAACATAGTGCAGGCAATTCCTCAGTGTTTGTGTTTAATGTATGGCAACTGTGAATGCTTACATCAGGTGGGTGTGTCAGGTTAGACTTACAAAGTGTTACATATATGTCTGTCAAGGTTGGAAATGCAAATAAGCAGTGCACAATTCACAGATTCTGTTTCATTAACATCCAACTTCCTCTTCATCTGTTGGTAAATTCTGTTTTCTTAATCAGTTTTTTATTATTATTTTATTACTTTTTGGCCATTGTTTAGGTTCATAGGTTCATAGGTAGGTACTAGGCTATTGGCCCTAGGGCCTATATAATCCTAGCCAAAAAATGTACCCTGGCTTTCGCCGCCCAAGAAAATTATTTTCCTGTGCCCCTGTCGAGCAGAGCCACAGAAGTTATCCCTGGGGTGAATTTCCCATCCAATCATCAAGATTTTTCTTGAAGAGTGCTAATGAGGAACTCTGTTTGACATAGATAGGTAGTCTGTTCCAGAGTATGGGAAGTCTCTGGGACAGGAATCTATCCCTCCAGCATGTTCTGTTTATTGTGGTGACAAGGTTTAGGTCCTCCGAGCGTGTAGCTCGGAGGGATTGGGATTTCTTTAAGTGGAGCATGTCCAACAGCTCTGGGTTTGACATAGCTTTGTATGTTAGGCAGAGATCACCCCTGAGTAGGCGATATGCGATGGAGTAAAGCTGTATTTTTTTGAGACGGTCTGCGTAGGGCATCTGTTTGAGGCCAGTAATCCTCTTTGTGAGGTATTTCTGTGGTCTTTCCAGTTGTTGTAGATGTCTTGTGAGGTACATACCAAAAGGGGCGTTGTGCTCTATAATGGGTCTAATGAGTGATGAGTAGAGGGGAACAATGACCTCTTTTTTTTCTGGGTGAGAATCCTTTTGTGATGAGATGAGCCACGTAGAAGGATTTCCTGACCACTATGGTGATGTGATTATCAAAGGAGAGACTACTGTCCACCTGTGTCCCAAGGTCTCTTATCACATTTTTGGCATTAAGTAGACTACCAGCTATGTGGTAGTTCATGGGTACAGAGTTTTTACCAAAGGGGATGACAATACACTTTTTGGCATTGAGCTTCAGGCCATGGCTTTGACACCAGGTATCTGTCTCAGGGAGGCCCTTTTGTAGTTTTTCCACATCATTAGGAGTTTTGATTATGGCTCCTAGTTTGCAGTCATCTGCAAACTTTGTTAGCCAAAGAGATGTGGCACTTAGTACAATAACAAGAAACAGAGGAATGAATGGAAGGTTTGGTTGTGCTTATCTTGTTTGCATGGCATTGCACAACTGGCAAAAGGGAGACCTTAAGAATGATTAGTAAATAAGAAAATGCCATGTAACTATTCCAGTGGCAGCATTGCTAAAATATGGCAGTTAGTATTGAGATTGTAGAATACACCTGCTACTTAACTGATTCTGTGGCAGCAGGTGTTAATACAGTTAATGCAACAAAACTCTCAGACTTCTGGACACCCCATCTCTGAGCCCTAAATCTCATACCCTCTCCATGAATGCCTGCCATGTCTACCACACATCAAAAGCAATGGAGAATGATGGTTTCCTGCCAATTCCAGTTATCACGTATACCCTAATTGAAAATGTTGTGCTATGTTTACCACCATGCAAACATGGTGCTCGGCAGTGTGCAATGGTAAGCAGAATGCAACAGTGGCAAGCAATGCAGTTTCAAGGTTATTGGATGTACAGCCAGTTGCTTAAGTGTGTTAGCGAAATGTGAAGGCCATGCCGTCCAGATAGCAGAAATATACTTACAGGAACAAAGTACATGGTATACCCACAGTCATACATTTGATAATAAATGTGATAATACATAGATAAATAAATGCATAAATAACTGACCCAATATTAGTATCTCAGCCCTCATACATATAAGTAATATCATCTACACTATGTCAAGTATTATAAGTAAGAGTGACTATAATAGGAAGTGGAACAACAGTAAAAGGGTATGGAATATGTTGGATTTGAACCAAGGACCACGTGTATGGCAGTCTTACACTTACACCTGTTGCCAAAAAAGAGTTGAAATAACAGCTGTTCATGTTTCAGTTCATTTCTATAAACTGCAATTTCATAACAGTGAAAACAAAGTTGCACACCCTGTACTAGAACTCAGGACCACCTGTACTGCAGCCCTACACTTACACCTCCTGCACAGGACTAGTTATATGGCATCTCCTATTTTACTGTAATCATGGTTAAGGTCTTGCTGTTAACTGTTGTGCAATGCTACTTACTGGGTTTGTGTGATGCCCAGTAGCATTAATTGAATGTATCTGGTATCTATTTTGGCAGTCTACTTTCTGGGTGGTCAAGTTATCCAGTTTGCACACTTCACATAAATGAGATAAGCACAGCCAAACTTGACATGCTTTTTTCTTCAGTTCCCATGTTTGCGCTAAGCTGCACCCTGTGCAAGTGGTGATAACTGTGACATATCCCTGTTTTCTATATTTTGGATGCAGGGATACAAAAGCTGTGTCTGATGCTCAGAGTGCATAGATAACTTAGTTCTTAGTATATCTGCATTTGTGTTGTTGGTCATTTTACCTTTGACTTACATTGGCCTTGAAAAGTTAGACTATTGATGTCATCAAAATTTCACAACTTTATACTGAATGTTCATGTAAGGGTTGTAACATCAGAAACTGCAATGTGTATCATTACTTTCTAAATTCTGCCTTTAATGCTTTTCCAGGATAAGTGTATGGTGAACATCATAAGTCATTCCATCATACTCAGGTCTTAGATTTTATGACAGCACTGCAGTGAAACCTCATCAGAACAGTAATACAGTATAATGTTCTCTTTTGCATGTATCTCAACAGACACATGCAGCAGCTGGAGAGACCACAGGTCTTCTCATCAAGATAATAAAGGGCCTACAAACCATGCCATGATGTATGTGGCTATATTAAAATCAATGTTACTGTAATCTGTCTTGTATAGGATGAGGTGGCATCTGCCTGGCCTCCATGCCGGTGTCTGACCATGCCCTGGTGGGATGACTGCATATCCAAAAATCTGATATAGTTGATAACATCATCAGTGTCTGTTGAGAATATGGTAATAAAAGTGTTCCATATGCTGCAGTAAAAGAGTCTCTATAATGTCAAGGAAGAACACACACACAAACATACACACACACACATTTGACTGAAGTGAGAATAGAACCATTACCTAAGTACACACACTAGGGAACACATACTTAATGCAGGTTCCATAGCACAAATCTGACTTTTGCAAGACTGCAACTGAACTTGTAGTACATGACATCAGCAGCCCATGTGTGAGAGAAGATATTGGCAGGCCTGCATAGGTTCATAGTTTCATAGGTTTATACAAGGCTACTTTCATAATGGCCCTAGGTTCATAGGTTCATAGGAGGTTACTAGGCTAATGGCCCTAGGGCCTTTTCAAGCTTAGCCAAATTGTACCATTGTTCCTTTATAGGCCAAGATATGTAGAATACATTTGCAAATCCATGATCAGCACAGGTTGCCCCTGTCTAACAGTGACATAGGTGAAACCCCCTGAGTAATTTTATGATTTCCCATCCAATTGTTCAGGTTACTCTTAAATAGGGTCATTGAAGAGCTCAGTTTTATGTGAATTGGGAGCTTGTTCTATAGGAGTAGCAATCCCTGGGAGACATATCTGTCTGCCCAGAATGCCCTGTTGTCACAGGCTAGGTTAAGGTCCCTAGAGAGAGTGCTTTTTGTTCAATTTGATTTGAGGAGGTGCAGCCTTTCCATTAAGTCAGGGTTCAAGACTGCTCTGTTGGCCAGCCAAATGTTGCCTCTCAGCAGTCTATATGATGCAGAGTACAGTGGCAGGGCCTTCAGTCTTTCCATGTAGATAATGTGCTGGAAGTCCCTGGATTTTCTTAGTGAGAAACCTCTGAGGTTTCTCCAGCAACTACAGGTGTCTGGTGAAGTTCTTGCAGAAGGGAACATTGCACTGTATTATTGATCTGATTATGGATGAGTACAATGGAGTTATAACATCCTTAGTCTTGAATGCTATGCACTTACTTATTAGGTGTGTAAGTTAAAAGGGCTTTATAACTGCTGTGGACCCATGATGATCAAAGCTGAGGTTGCTATCAACCTGCATTTCCAAATCTCTCACAATTGGATTGAAACATAGGGGGGGTATTAGATAGTTTAATCTGTAGGACTTCTCCTTTGCCAAAAGGGATAATATTGCATTTTTGAGTTAGCTTTAAGTCTGTGGCTTTGGTAACAATCATTTTTATAAGTAAGCCCATTCTGTAGTATGTTCACATTATTTGGGGATTCAATGATTGGACCCAGTTTGCAGTCATCAGCAAACTTTGTGGGCCACAGGCCATCTATTTTTTCCTGATTTTCTAAGAAATACATTCCAAATAGTAGAGGTCCAGCACAGACCCTTGTGGGACACCACTGGTAACGGGTCTGCTGGTAGAAGTGGATTCCCCACCTATGACTGCATGCATTCTGTTGGTGAGTCAGTTGGCTACCCATCTAATGAAGTGTGGGTTAATCCTCAGCTGGATGAGTTCTGCTATGATGCCTGAGTGGGAGATTGTGTCAAAGCCCTCCGCCAAGTCGAGATAGGCAGTATGTACTTATTTGCCCTCATCCAGGGTTTTGATGACATTATCGAAGAATTACACTAGGTTTAAAGGCATGATCTGCCCATAACAGAGCCAAACTGGGTATGGTAAAAAGTTTGAATGTCACCAATGTCTTTGTTGATAAGATCCAAGATGATTCTCTCCATGGCCTTAGAGACAAGGCTGATCAGACTTATGGCTGTATAGTTTCCCAGGACAGTTGAGGGACCCCCTCTCTTCAAGGAGATTACAGTTGCTGTTTTCCACTCTGACAGGACAAAGCCAGTTTTAGACTGTGGTTAAAGAGAGCACACAGTGATTCTGCTAACTCTTGCTTTAGACCATTTAGTAAGCAGCCTGGGATGTTATTCAGTCCTATAGAAGCTGTGTTTTTTGCCCCGACAAATGTGATTATGACCTGTTCTTTGGAGATAATAGGTAGATAACTGTTGACAGGCATGCTTTGGGGTATGATTGGTGGAGGCAAGGATGTAAAATTTTTGTCAAACCTGTCTGCTAGCAGGTTGGATATGTCCTTAGGTTCAGTGTGAGTGGTACCATCCACTCTGAATTTGGTGCAAAGCTTGGCCTTCCCTTTTACATTACAGACATAGCTAAAGAATGCCTTGTGATTATCCTTAGCTATGGATGCTAATTCAGTTTCATAATTAGCTTTAGAGGACTTTACAACATGTCTAATTTGCTTGTTCAAGCTATGGAGGGTGTTCCTCTGCTAAGACTGTTTCCTCTTATTTCTGGGCATCAGTTTCTTTCTCTTGCAGTATAATCTATTTATGCTAGATGTCCAAAAGGGCAGCTTGTTTTTTCATGAGCAAGTTTTGATCCATTCTGTTACAGCTAACTCTTATACACTTGTAAAGGTGTTTATACAGGGCATTTGTGTGCACTTCCATATCGGAGTCTTTACTGTCCGTTGTGGCAGGTGGTTTGAAACTATTTATGCCATCTCTTAAGATGCTATAGTTTGCTTTGGAGAAATTTTTTAACCTTTTGTATCCGGGGGGGGGGGGCATCAGCTACAATTGTTATACTGAATGTGACTGATGTATGGTCAGACCTTACCAAGGAGGCTTTCACACATGGGGTGGTGCAGCAATCTTCCATGTTACTACTAGGTCAAGAACATTCAAGCCCCTTGTGGAGTTGTGGACTAACTGTTCCAGAGCATCTGTGTTTACAAAGTGCGAGAACCTTAGGGCAAGCATGTTTGAGCTCATATATATCTATCCCAATCGATGAAAGGATAGTTAAAGTTACCCATGCCTAGGGGGTTTGGTTGTATTATGAAAGACTCAAGGAGGTCAAGGAAGACACTGTGTGGTTTTTGAGGTTCAAGTTGGTGGACCTGTAGCTAAAAATGACTTGGAGGGAGGTCTTTCCTACATTTAGTTGGACTTAGAGTAACTCTAGGGAGTTATACTGCTTAACCAGTCTTGAGGTGTATTTGTATTTTAGAGAGATGGATGCACCTCATCCTTTGTTTCTTTCACATTAATTTTGTAGCCTGAATGTGTGCAAGACATTATAGTGTTTCATGGCTGGAGTACTCTATGTGGCCCTAATCTATGTCTCTCTGACTGCACAACCAGCAACATCTTCCCAAGTAAGAAGTGCCTCAAATAAGTGTAGTTTCTGATTTAGGCTCCTAGCATTAAGCAGCATAACCCTGAGTTTGTCTTTTGAGGAGATTTTTATGTCATGAATTTTGTTCTTATGGCATTGCCTAAAAAATGCACCATGGGGGAGGCAAGCACCTTGGCCAGTAACCAAAAGGCAAGAAATAACAGATGAAGACCAACCCTGGCAAAGCAGCATGGTTAGCCAACCATATCATTCCAGGATGACAAATACTAGATCACCCTGGACTGACACCAGTAGCTAATCCAGTTGTTGAAGTCGATAATTCTTTTGTTTGTATTGAGGCATCATTCTGGGTGAAGGTTGAATGCTGCTTAGGGCTACGGACATACCTGTCTGAGACATATAATCTGAGAACTTGGTCATATCTCTCTTCATATAGTCCAGTGAGGTACATCTGAAGTCATTTGCTCCAACATGGAGTATGACAAAGGTGTAACTGTGCTTGTTGTTGAGAGACTTGAGTGCATGCATGACTTTGCAGATCCTGGCACCTTACAGGCAGCTGACCATGACTTTCTCCTTGTATAACCAAGTAAGGTGGACATCTGTGTGTCTCAGTATGGATTTGCCTATAACCAAGACATTGGTTTTGCCTTAAGGGCTTAATAAGTGAGACACTGATACATTTGTTTTTATGTGTAGTAGTTTCTGTTGGGACTGTAATGTGTGCAGAAGGTTTGTATTTGTGAGGTCTCTGCTCTTTTGGTAAGCTTCTAATGAGTACCAAAAGAACAGAGACCTCACAAATACAAACTTCTGCACACATTACAGAAGGTTTGTATTTGTGAGGTCTCTGCTCTTTTGGTAAGCTTCTAATGAGTACCTCTTCGCATGTGGGTTCATGTTTTGGGTACTTGGTTTGTTGAAAAGCTGAAGTATGTGTGTGTTGAAAACCTGCTTGATATCTGGTTTGTTGTTATCTGAAACAGAGGGCATTTAATCTAGATTAATTGCATACTTGCATCTCTCACATATCATATTTGTAAGTTTTAAGAGTACATGGTTATCACTACACATAAGGCAATAGAATCCTAACTGTGTAAAAACACAGGTACCCTTATTAAGTATATTTAGAGGGTAATTGTTAGCAGAGCGATTTTTGGAGCAGCAACAACTGGGCCTGTCTGTAAGGGACATAGGTGCCACCCCAGAGGTGACTTTACAATTACTCATCCAGTAGTGAAGGTTGCACATGAACAAGGTCATTGAGAAGCACTGCTTCACATGCAGTGGGAGCCTATTACAGAGGAGTATGAGTTGCTGGGGGATATATCTGTCTCCCCAGCATGTTCTGTTTATGTCACAGGCTAGTTTGGGAACCTTGGGCCAAGTTATTCCTGTTCCATTTGATCTGCAGAGGTCCAGCATTTCCAGTAGGGCAGGGTCTGAGATTTCTCTGTAGGTCAGCCGTAGGTCACCTCTCAGCAGCTTGCAGGATACTGAGTACAGTGATAGGTCTTTTAGTCTTTCCATGTATATGATGTTTGAAGGATGTGCATTCTCCCAGTCACAAACCTCTACTTTTCTCCAATTGCTGCAGTTGTCTGGTGAGGTACAGACTGAAGGGAGTTTTGTACTCAATTAGTGGTCTGATAAGGGTGGTGTACAACACAGCTTTGACCTCCCTGGTCTTGGATGTGATGCCCATATGTTTGAGGTGTGCACTGCAGAACGTATGTCTCACCACTTTGGACACATAGTGATGAAAGTGTAGATTGATATGAACATGTTTTCACAAGTCTCACAACACTGTGTTTGAGATGAGAGGTGCGCTATGCATATCATAATTAGCAGGAGTACTTCATTGCATAAAGGGATAATGAGGCATTGTTTGCTGTAAGGTTCAATCTGTGAGTTTGGCTGTCAGCCCCTTCTGTAATACATTACTGTCATTGGGGGAGTCTGTATGAGTCCAATTAACAGTCATCTGCAAACGTGGTAAACCACAGGCCACCTACCATGGCCTGTGCTTCAAGGAAGTCGTTTTCACACAGTTGAGGATCCAGCACAGATCTTTGGGGTTTTCCACTGGTAAGTGGCTAGTGGGGTGGTGCAGTCACCAACTTTGAGAGTGTATGTTGTGTTGGTAAGCCAGTTGGCTATCCAGTTAGTACTGTACGACTTAATTCCCAGAAGGGAATTTTTCACTATGAGACATGAATGGGGGATATTGTCAAAGGCCTTGGATAACTGAACATAGGTGGTATGTCCTGTTATCTGTCATCTGGGTCTTTGAAGTCAGTATCAAAGAAGTCCATGAGGATCAATAGGCAAGATCTATCCTTGACAAACAACATGGGTCGACTCAAGTGTGCTGAAGGCCACTTATGTCCCTGTGGATAAGGTCCATGCTGATCCCTTCCCAATCCTTGCAGATAAGCCTTAAGCTTATGGGGTCAATAGTTGTAGTTCAGCATGTTAACAGATTTATGTACATTGCATATAATGCAGCATTTGATATTACTTTCTGTAATGTAGGTGATATATGTGTGGAAAACGTACTGAGACACCAGGGTTGCAGTGCTTGGGGGGGAGCAACACAAGACTGTGTTGTAAATATGTGACATAGTGTGAGACAGGACCTTCATTTTTTAATGGCTCCATGTGTAATGTCATGTCATACAAAATAAATGGATAATGATCAGGAGTAATACTTAATAATATGTAGTTTTCCATAGCGTGGCAAGCAGTGGGGTTGTGCAATGGTTAGCAAAGTGTATATGTATACAAAATACATGTTTGTGTGTAGCTAAGCAATGTGCAAATGCAAGCCACATTGCTAAAGTCTGACAGTATTGCATCTATGAAACACACCTCCTATTTAACTGACTCTGTGGTAGCACATGTTAATGCATTGATACATTTCTTTTTTGGGGCCAGGTGGTACTGGGTTTGAAAGTTTTTCTAACTCTCTCTCTCTTTTTTTTGTTTGGCCAGTGTTTGCAGGAAGTGGATAAAAATGAATGGCAGATTTGGATATGTTTATCCAGTTTGCACAAAGTGCAGCAGTGAAGCAGAAAGAACCCTGACAGCAGTGAAATGCAACATAAGCAAGTGTTTTCTGAACCCTCTTGTGGCAACAGGTGCAAGTGCAGGACTACCATAGCCATGGTCCTGGGGTCAAATGCAACATATTCCAAACACTTTTACTTTTGTCCCAATTCCCATTATGTATTATCACATTATTATCAAATATATGACTGGGGGTATATTGTGTACTATACTCCTGTAAGCATATTTCTGCTATCTGGACTGTCATGGCCTTCACATTTGCCTAACACACATACACAACTATCTGTGCAATTTTTCACTGCTTACCCTTGTTGCACACCACTTACCATCAGGCAAACAGGGGGCTCAGGGGTGCACACTGTCAAGCAGCATGTACGCATGATGGTAAGTGGTGCACAACATTTTCAAACCATGTGCGCACTCCCAGTAAGTGTGACAACTGAAGTGGTAGGAAACCCTCAGTCTCCATTGCTCTTGATACATGGTAGACATGGCAAGCATTCATGGAGGGGATGTGAGATTTACGGCTCACAGATGAGGTGTCCAGGAGTCCAAGATTTTTGTTGGACTCCTAGTGAAACACCACAGTGCCAGGCTACTGCTGGGGGACTATATTAGGTCACAGTATAAGTCAGAGGCTTGGGTTAGTTTGACCTGGGCTGCAACTAGTTCTACCGGTATTCCCTGCACTGGTGAACAATGTAAGCATCACTACAATGACTCTGGAAGAGGAAGAGGGATACCATCAACCATTGCATTAGGGAATTTTAGGACTGCAGATATCCTACATCCATGTAAGTATCAATGACAGAGAGTATTTGTAAGACTTAAAAGCCGAATATAGGCAAGTCTGGTATTCTTAATGGTATCCTGTTCTGTATTTTTCCACAGTTGCCATAGAAAGGAAGGTCAATGTTATGACCCATGGCACTAGACTGGCAAGAATGAGGGAACCATGTGTTATGCATGCAGCAGAAGAGTAGTGTTATTGTAGCAATAAAAATTAAAAATAGCTTTGTTGGTATTTTATAGAGTTGTATCAAACTGAGCATGCTTATCTCAACTGTAAAAACAACCATGCATGCACTAGTCTGTAGCACAAAACAAGAGAACAATATTAGACATTAGTCAGATGTTGAGGGTTCAGATAACACAAGTCCCTAATATACAATACTGTTAATTCTTCAAGTATGTGTAACTTAAAGGTTTAAAGTAAAAGCTCTATACCAGTGGTACAATTGCCTGCTATAAACTGTAATCTGTATAACTGGAGCACTCGTATGTGCAATATATTTACATGCAAAGGAAAACATGCTGCAATCTGTATTATAGTGTGTCTCTGTTAGGAACTGGTAGCCTTAAAAGTAATATTTATCTATTAGGGGGTGGTATTCTTAAGAGTAAATGTTGGGATGATAGAGTCAAATAATTGAATTAATGCATTGTATGTC